>NC_037669.1:23201876-23501876 GCF_003255815.1 Theropithecus gelada | reverse complement strand
CATTTCTTTGTGTTGGGAACATTTCAAATCCTATCTTGTAGCTGTTTTGATATATATAGTGAATTATTATTAACTATAGTCAACCTACTGCGCTGCCAAACACGAATCTACTTCTTCTATCTAATTGTACTTTTGCAGCCATTAATCAACTTACCTTTATCTGTTTTGTTCATAGCAGTCTCATAATTCTCTTTTTTTTTCTGTAAAATTGGTAGTAATGTTTCCACTTTCACATCTGGCTTTATGAATTGAATTTGGAAGTACTCCCTCTTCTTCTTTCCCCATGGAAACATAAATTTGAACAAGTTCACAAAACTAAGGAAGCTAGGTGAGAGATTATAGCACCTGATTGTAGCACAGAACTAAGAAAATATGCATTAAAGAGTGTAGGAAGGACAGATTTACATAATTCATATCACCCTTCTCACAAACCTAGCAGCATAGCATGGAGAAAGATACTCTTCACATGAGAGAGGGAAAGGGAAGTGAGTACTGGTCTTTGTCTCAGGATTTCAGGATTTATCTATATATTCTGCATATTAACTCCTTATCAGATAAATATTTGAAAAACTATTTTCTCCTATTTTGTGAGATGCCTTTTTCTGCTAAATTTGGTTTGATAGTCTTCAATGTTCATAAGGGGTTATATTGTTCTGTGTTTTTGTTTATTTGTGTGTTTTTTTTTGTTTCTTTTCTTATAATGTGTCTTTGGTATTGGGCTCAAAATTGGGCCCATCCCAGTAAAACCCAATGTCATGTAGGCCTCCAGAGTCCCAAACTCCAAGCCAGGATTCATGGACTGAGTCTTCAGGCCTGCCCTGGACAGTAAGGCAGATATTGTGGCCAGGCTGTCCCACCACCAGGCCAAACACAGTAGCTCCAGGCTCCAGACCTCCCTCCCACCAGCACTGGGCTGGCGCTCAAAGCCACATGCTTCTGTCCACCTTTCAAGAGCAGGCTGAATCCTACAGCGCTACTCATTAGGTTAGTACCTTTGGACTCAGACTCCAGGCTAACCCCTGAAGATATAGGCTCCAGATTCCACCCAGCACCACACTAGCACTTTCAGCCTGAGTCTCAACAACCTAAGTTTACAACTTAAGGAAAAATAAAAAATGAAGGACAAAGTAAACTCAAAGCTAGCAGAAGGAAATTAATAAAGACTAGATGAGAGATAAAATAGGGACTAGGAGAATAATATAGAAAATAAATGAAATCAAAATTTGGTTATTTGATTAGATCAACAAAATTGACAAACTTAGATAAATGGACTAAAAAATAGAGAAGACTCACGTTGCTCAGATCAGAAATGAAATTGTGAATGTTGCGATCAATTCTAGAGCAATAAGAATATTAAAGTACAGTCAAAATTTTTATGCCAGCAAATTGGATAAGTTTGATGAAATTAACAAATTCACAGAAACACAACTATTGAGACTGAATCACAAACACATAGAAAGTCTGAATAGACCTATAACTTTTAAGTAGATTGAATCAGTAACCAAACACTTCTTGACAAAGAAATGCCCATACCTGAGGGCTTCACTGATTAATTTTAACAAACATACAAAGAACTAATGTCAATCCTTTTCAAACTCTTCCAAAAAATTGAAGATGTAGGAATACTAGCCATTTCTGCTTTCTTTGGGTTATTTCCATGGAATATCTTTTTCCATCATTTCACCTTCAAAATATTGTGTATTTTGTAGACAGCAGACTTAGATTTCTTTTAATTTTTAATTTTAATTTTTATTTATTTATTTTTATTTTTATTTATTTTTTTGCCAGTCTTGCTATAACAGACTGGAGTGCAGTGGCATGCTCTCACCTCACTGCAACCTGTGCCTCCCAGGTTCAAGTGATTCTTGTGCTTCAGCCTCCCTACTAGCTGGGATTACAAGCGTATACTCCCACACCAGGTTGATTTTTGTGTTTTTAGTAGAGATGGGGTCTTACTATGTTGGCAAGGCTGGTATCGATCTCTTGGCCTCAAGTGATCAACATGCGTCGGCCTCCCAAAGTGCTAGGGCTGAGCTTCCACTCCCGGCCTTACATCATTTTTTAAATTCATTCTGCCAAACTCTGTCTTTGATTGGAGGGTTTGATCTATTTACATATATTAATAAGAAGGGACTTATGTTATTTTGATATTTGTTTGGGATGTGCCTTATATGGGTGTGCCTTATATTATTTTGTCCCTAATTTCTCTATTACTGTCAACTTTGCATTTAGTTGAATTTTTGTATTATATTGTTTAAATTATATTCTATATATATATTATTTGTGGCTACAAGGGGGAAACACTCATTTAAATTTATACCAGCTTTACTTTAATAATGCATGTAAGGTTTGCTCCTTTACAGTTTCATCTCCAACGCTTTCAGTTTCGATGTCACAAAATTACATATTTGTTAAGTACTTCAAAACATATGCTGATAATTATTTTAAATGCAATAGTATCTTGAATTATATAGAAAACAAAATATAGAGCCACAAACCAAAATTACAATAATTTTTAGATGAATATTTTTAGAAAATATTTAACCTCTTAACATTATGTAAAAAAAAAAAAAGTAGAGTTACAAAGCTTGTTACAGTAATACTTTTATAATTTCCCATGCATTTCTCTTTATTGAAATCTTTTATAGCTTTAAGTTGTTGTGTAGTATCCTTTCATTTTATCCTGAAGGACTCAAGCATTTCTTGTAGAGCTGATGTAGTAGTAATAAACCCTCTTAGCTTTTGTTTACCTGGGAAATTCATACTATCTCCCTCATTTTTGAAGGACAATTTTGTGAAATATGAGATTTGAGGTTAACGGGATGTTTCTTTTAGCACTTTGAATATACTGGCTGATTATTAATCTTTTGGCCTCCAAAGTTTCTGATAAGAAATCTGCTAAAATTCTGATTTTCACTTGTGTGTAATGGTACTACTCTCTTGCTGCTTTCAAGACTCTTTGTCTTTGGCTTCTGAAGTTTGGTTATTGTGTTCATTGGTATTGCTTACTTTTATCCTTCAGGTTCTTGGATGCTTATATTTACATATTTTATCAAGGTTTAAGCCATTAATTCTTCAAATAGTTTTCTCTGGTACTTTTCCTCTCTCTTCTCCTTAGAAGACTGCCACAATATGTAGGTCTGCTTTATACTCTCCCAAAATTATTTAGGCTCTGTCCACATTTCAATTCATTTTCTGTTCATCGGATATGATAATTTTTTTTCTTTTTTTCTTTTTTTCTTTTTTTTTTTTTTTTAGACAGAGTCTCGCTCTGTTACCCCGGCTGGAGTGCAGTGGCGCGATCTCCGCTCACTTGCAACTTCCGCCTCCCGGGTTCACGCCATTCTCCTGCCTCAGCTTCCCAAGTGGCTGGGACTACAGGCGCCTGCCACCACGCCCAGCTAATTCTTTGTATTTTTTTTTTCAGTAGAGACGGGGTTTCACCGTTTTAGCCAGGTTGGCCTCAATCTTCTGACCTCGTGATCTGCCCGCCTCGGCCTCCCAAAGTGGTGGGATTACAGGCTTGAGCCACCCCGCCCTGCCGACATGATAATTTTTATTGTCCTGTCTTCAATTGCACCAATTCTTCTGCCTGCCTAAATCTACCTTTGAATATCTCTAGTGAATATTTCATTGTAGTTATTGTACATTTCATCTCTGTAATGTATTTCAGGTTTCTTTTTAGGACTTTCAGCTGTTTATCAATATTTCCATTTTGTTTACACATTTTTTCCTTGAGTTTTGCCGCGTTTTTTTACTTCTTTGAGCAACTTTAAGAAAGTAGATTAAAGACTAAGAAAATAGAAAAAAAAATAGCAATAACCTGAGTTGTTATGAAATATAAAGGAATAAAAAGTATGAGATTAATAATAAGACAAGTACTATAACACCATACATACATGTTTGAGAAAGAATATAAACAATGGTATATTACGTTAACAATGCTGATAAAATTTAAATATTAATGGTATAGATTATTTTCAATGACTATGCATAGTAGTAAAGCTGACTCCAAGATTAATGAAAAGACTAAGAAAATAGAAAAAAACACAAACAGCAATAATCTTTTATATAATCTTTTATACAAAATATAAAAGAATAAAAAGTATGAGATTAATAAGACAAGGTCTATAACAACATACATACATATTTGAGAAAGAATATAAACAGTGGCATATTAGATTAACAACAATGCTGATAAAATTTAAATATTAATGGCTTAGATTATTTTCAATGACTATACACAGTAAAGCTGACTCCAAAATTAATGGAAAGTCTAACAAAACTATGTCTTTGTGTTAGACTAAGGAGGGGATTTGAATAAAAATAAATAGGAGTGCTACTTTAGATGGGACAGTGGTCAGGGAAAGCCTCTCTAAGTAGTAACATTAAAGCAGATGTCTTAATGAGGTGAGAAAGTGAGGTATTCCAATACGGGTAGTGGTGAAATTTACAGGTAGGAGTCATTGCAATTGCAGACAGACAGTATGATCTGGAACAACTTGATTTATTTAAAAAACAAGAAAGAGGTCATTATGGTTTAAATGAAATGAATAAAAGATAGATATACAAATATGTCATTATAGATTTGAAATTTAGTAGTATTAATATAACTATTGCATAAATTAGTTGTTATGGAATTATCATTAGAAAAATTCCTGGGCTATGCAATTGCAAATCATTTTATGTGGCCAATTCTTAAGTTATTAAAACATTTTCAGATTACAGGAAATTATTGTTAGATATCTAGATAATGCAAATCAAATGAGAAACTATAAAAAATATAATATATTTATAATTATATGAATAATACATGCAACATTAGCAAAGACTAACAGAGATATTAAAAAACTATGGAAATGTATTTTTTCAGAGATTCAAAGATTGTTCAAGATTAGAAGATGTAATAGTAGAATCCATCGGCAGTAATAAATATATATAAAAAATAAACCATTTCCATAGTTCTTGAGTAAGTATTCGATAAAATTTAGAATCCATTTACATTTAAAACTGACAACAAAAGCTAGCAAAGTAGTCATTAATAATACCAATAAAAATAATAAAATAAAGTCTACCTCAGGCAATCATTCAGTATTATTTTTAATAGTAAATATCAAGAAAGATTTCAATTACAACTGGAAACAAAATAAATTTTCCACTAAGGCAAATGACATTTCACACTATTTGACAATTCTAGTCAATATGACATTAGATAGAAACACAGATATTACTTCAAGAAAGGAAAATCATATTCCTTGAAGATTATACGGTAGCTAATTTATTACTACGAAATGTATTGTGAAAATTTAGTGGTTAGGCATAAATAAACAAAAACATTTTTCTACTCCAAAAGTAAAAAAAATCATATCTTTGAGAATGTAATGGGAAAAATAGCTCCCATTTCTAAAAGCAAGAAAATGTCTGGGTATTGACTTATAAAAAAAAGTATAGAAACTCTATAAAAGTTATAAAATATATAAATAAATTAAGTATTAAAGATATAGAGAAGCAGATTATTATTAAATTAGGATACTCACTGCCAAAAATTTGTCTGTCAATTTCCCAAATTGTCTATACATGAAATACAATTTTACTTTAAATCCCATTATGAATATTTTGTAACATGGCAAAAATTCTACAATTAAAAAGGATGAATAAATCTATAAACATAACCAAGAAATGGAAGCAAAAAAAAAAAGGGTGAATTTGCGGACAGTATTTTTCTTCTCAATAATTTTAACATGATGATGGCACAGGAAAAGACAGACACAGCAATTGTATATGGAAATACAGTTATAACACAAAGTTGTTATTTTGAAGATGAAGGCATGGAGTGAGTTTGTTTGTTTTTTTTTTTTTTCACTGTTTTAGAAGTCCAACTAAAACAAAGCTTTCATTGTGTTCATGTTTAGAAGGTCAGAATAAAATTTCAATCCACCTGTGAAGAGTTAAGTATAGTGGGCGATGCCATTTAACAGAGTGCAGAAAAGCAGTTAATAAAATATCATAATTACATAATAGATCCCCACAGTCATTTCTTTGTCAAATAAATTTTAAGAGAGTCGTAAAGATACAGGAATGCCAAGTTAGTTGAGTCAGGATAAGTCACCTGCCTTTCATCCAGGCGGGTGAAAAATCACGTAAGGCCTCATATGTGCTATCGTAGGTTACTATAATCTGGAACTCCTGGGCTCAAGCAATTCTCCCACTTCAGCCTCCTGAGTAGCTGAGATTATAGTCTCAGATGATCATATCTGGCTTAAATTATTGATCTTAGGACTTTTCAGTCTGATTCATAAAAGCTACAGTGTTTATTGAAAGTTATTAATTTATTATTAAAGGAAATATTTATTAATATTAATTTATTGTCAAAGGATATTAATATTAATTTACTGTTTGATTATATGAATTTATTGTTACAGGAAATATTGCAACTAATATGATATGTAACTAGTGAAATAAATAAAATTTAATAAGTAGACACATGTGAGAAACTCAGGTATAGACTAAGATATTTTACACTCCATCTGGAGTAAAGAATGCCCACTGGAATGCAAATAATTAAAGCATGAGCCAAAGAAAATGTTTGTTAGTGTTAGTGAAAATATTTCTTGATTTTCTCATGCCCATCCTGAGGAAAAGAGATCTTTTATTCAATTTAGAAAATATTCCAAGTATAGTTTTCAAATATAAAACTTTTAGGGGAGATTGGCTTGAGAAAGCAATTGCTTTGATGATACATGAATTATTTTGGATTTCATTTTTTGGATATTTGAATAGCAAAGCTTGTTGCTGGTGGTCTGGGACATATTTCCTTGTTCCACTTTTCCTTTTACACAGTTAGATGAGATTGTTAAATAACATGATTTTTATTGTGTTGGGAAAATCTCACTAATTGCTCTTGGAAAACGGTGACTTATTCTAAGGATAAATTCTTACAGATATACGAAGTATACTGTAAGACCAACTTTTAAAAACTGACACTACTTGAGCTACTTTTACTTGTTTTTCTTTTCAGTTCTTATTATTTTATGTCATATTGAGTAATTTACTAATTTATATTTCAAAGTCAGCTTAATAAGCTCTGAAACTTTATAACTACAGCCATCATTCATTCAGTGTCAAATCATAATCTAAAAAATAGTTTCCAAAAAATATACTTTATAAAACTTTACCAAAACTTTACTTTTTTCTGTTATCTCCTTTTTGTTTTATTTTAACAGTTTAGCATACAACTTTTGGGTACAGACAAGTGAAACATTTCACTGTGAAACATATACAAATTAATAATTTTTTTTGAGTCTCGCTCTGCCGCCCAGGCTGGAGTGCAGTGGCCTGATCTTGGCTCACTGCAAGCTCCGCCTCCTGGGTTCACGCCATTCTCCTGCCTCAGCCTCCCGAGTAGCTGGGACTACAGGCGCCCGCCACCTCGCCCGGCTAGTTTTTTTGTATTTTTTAGTAGAGACGGGGTTTCACCGTGTTAGCCAGGATGGTCTCGATCTCCTGACCTCGTGATCCGCCTGTCTCGGCCTCCCAAAGTGCTGGGATTACAGGCTTGAGCCACCGCGCCCGGCCATAAAATTGGAGATTTTAAGATGACTTACTACATTAAATTGTTGGAATACTAAATGAAATATTGCATGTAGAAAGCTTGGTGTTAAATGATCACTCAACAAATTTTATGCACTATTATGTAAAAGTGAACAATTTAAATGTGAACACAAGCTTCACTTATAATTATTTCCTTTCATTTAACTTATTTGCTTTTGTAAAATATATTCAGAAAGCTACATAAGGCCCACCTCAAAGCCAGTGAACTTCACTGGTATCTTCACCTGTCCAGATTTTACTGACATGTTTTTAAAGACTTAATTTTAATTCCAGTGACTCTAATGTTTAAATAAATGTAATTCAAAGGGAGTAAAATATTACTAAGATGTCTGAGATTTAATGGCCTCCGTATGATTCTCAAAATAAAAAGGGGCCAGGTGCAGTGGCTCATGCCTGTAATCCCAGTACTTTGGGAGGCCGAGGTGAGTGGATCGTTTGAGGTCAGGAGTTTGAGACCAGCCTGGTCAACAGGTTGAAACCCCACCTCTACTAAAAATACAAAAATTAGCCAGGTCAGGTGGCAGGCTCCTGTAATCCCAGCTACTGGGGAGACTGAGGCAGGAGAATAACTTGAACCTGGGAGGTGGAAGTTGCAGTGAGCTGAAATCATGCCACTGCACTTCAGCCTGGGCGACAGAGTGAGACTCCATCTCAAAAACAAACAAACAAAAAAGATTCTATGCTAAGAAAAATAATTATGAGATAAAAATAACTGTGAGAGTTGTAGATGAATACCGCCTTCAAACATGTGTAGTCTGAAACTACTTAAGTTCAGTCCTCATTATACATTTATTAGCCTAGTTTTCTAGAAATTTCATTGTATTGAGCTGATCTCAGTTGTTCATCTTATATGTCCCAGCTACCTACCTGTCACAGCAGCTCACAGAGTAGCCTTCCAATTACCACAGAGTATGTGTTGTTTTTTCAGGAAAATCATATAATAATTTCCAAAAAGTTTTCAGTGGTCACTGTTAATCGGTTTTATTTCTGCCCTTCATCATTGCCAGTCAGAAATCAAATTGTTTTCCCAAAAGATTTACTTTATATAAAAAAATTAGGTTTTAAGAATTTTTACTCTTACTATAATTTTACATGACTAAATTTATTGACCATTAATTTGACCTGTATGGCTTGCGTTTCATTATACAAATTGATTTCATTTGCGATCTGCAGATTTTCTGACAGGAATTCGGGCCATTGTTTCAGCTAACGTTCACTTTGAACTTCAAACACACAGAAGATAACTGAGTATTTGACCTTGTGCTAATGAGAAAAGAAACCAGGATCATAGAGCAAAAAATTAGCTCCACATAGTATTCATCCTCTACTGCTCCTCACCAACTGTACATTATAAGATTTCCATTGCTATAAGATGTCAGAAAGAGACGGCTGAAATTCAAAAAGCTTAGTCAAGTCATCCAATGGGTTAATCAAAAGATTTAGGATTATTTTTTAAGTCGAACTTCTCTAGATTCTCTTTCCCTGTGATTACTTTTGCACCAACGTAATGTATATTTTACATTTAAAAAACTTAAAGGGAATTTGCTCAAAGTATCTGTTCACAGAGACATCATCAATAATGTGTTTACTTTTGGTGTGAGAAAAGTTAGTCTTCTAAATTACCTCGGACTTCCTATAAGAAATGTATATAACCATCCTTCTTATTCACAGTGGCCATGTACAAATCTGATATTCATTTCCTTAAAGTACAGCATAATAGGTGACACATTAATATTGAGCCAATTTTCTTCCAGTCAAATGAGTCTGCTTAGAGGAGAGCTAATAGAAGCTTCAGTAATAACAATACAGACAGTTCATAGTATACTAGGGCCTATTAGTCTGTTGCATTGTGGTTTCGATATATTTACTAACCTTCAAATTAATTTGTAGTTCTGCTTGTATTAATGTATTCTAAATCAAGCTAGATTTATTGTTGCTAAAAAGTATTATGATATAATACAAAACAATGTAAAAATCAACATTGTATGTTCAGTTATATTAATATAAAGTGAGAATAAAGCCACAATTAATACTCATGAAGTAAACAAGCTCTCATAACATTATATTAATAAACACATAGGCATTAGGGCATTTCTATAAAATATATCTGCTTTCATTGAAAATTCATGGTCATAAACACTAGTGATTTTGGAAAAATATGAGTATATATGCAGATATATATTAAACAAAATGGAATGAAATAATTTTGTTTTTCCATGACTGTTTACATCAATTTATTGCTGATTTTCTTTCCTTATGAAACAAAGAATTATTGTATTAAATAGCTTCAGTGAATTTTTCCATTTTAAAATATAGTTAGCAAAATTAATTTCACTTCTGCCGTGTTCAAAATAATGGGGTAGAGCTCCAAAGAAAAATAAATGTGTAAAACATAGTAACTACCACCTGTAAATCTTACATCTCGTGGAAAGGAAGACAGACATTTATTTCTATAATATGATATACAAATCCATACTGAAGAAGGGGAAGTGGAACTGGGGTCATCTCTTGTATACGTTTGCTAAGGCTGCTGTAACAAACTACTACAAACTGGTGTCTTAAACAGTACAAATTTATTGTACCCCCATTTGAAATCAAGGTGATGGCAGGGTAAGTTATTTTTGAGGGTTGTAAGAGAGAGTTTGTTCCATGACTTTCTCTTAACTTTTGGTGGTTTGCTGTCAATCTTGGACTTGTTACATGCATTGCTACAATCTCTGCTTCATCTTCAGGTAACCTTTCCCTGTATCTCTGCACATCATCTTCCCTCTGTGCATATCTGTCTCTCTGTTCAAATTTCTCTCTTATAAAAAGACAGCAGTCATACTGGATCAAGACCCATGCTAATGACCTCATTTTAACTTACATAGCTCTCTGAACATTCTGTTTCCAAATAAGGTCATATTCTGGAGTTCTGTGGATTAGGATTTTGTCGTGTCTTTTTTGGAGGATAGGATTCAGTCTGTAACATCTACCTATACATTTGTTTTCCTATTTTCTTCTGGAACTTCAGGTGCGCCTGGTACTATCTGGTCAGTTTGTGACCTGACATTAATTTATTGACATGGGTGATGAAGAAACCTCCTGGTAATGAATTAAATGCCTAGGGAAACGAACTAGACATAATGAGCTTAGTCTCTCTGATGTACCAATACATTGCCAAACAGCTTTAGAACCGAGAGAGTTCTTATGTGTCGGCAGCAGCATAAAACAAACATTTATTGTAGGAACCTGGAAGAAGTTATGGTTGTTTCCATCAAAGGCAGATGGAGTTGTTGGGTCCAGTTAAATTATGATCGTGTCTAGCAGAAACAGCAGAGGTGTGCAAGGCACATGTCAGTGCCCGGAGAAAAAGAGGAAAGAAAAATAAGAGGAAAGAAACAGAAAACATCACATGGTAGCTCACTTATCCTGAGGTTATGGAAGAAGCTTGATAGGCATGCACGTAAGTGGGACTTTACATTAGAAGATTAGTTTGCAGATTTGGACAAGACTCAGAAAAATAAAAGAGTCACATATGAAAGTTAAAATAAATCATGAACGTGATTATGAGTTGTACCTAAAGGTAAATGGGCATATGGCATGTGAAAGTGTTGTAGACCGGGGGGTATAGCACCCTGTTTTCAAAAGCTAATTTTAAGTCTGATTCTACTTAGGTATGTATGAGTGTCAAAGGCAGTGCAATGTATTTCAGTAGGTCACTTTGCTCACATTTTGTTGGAACTCATACTGAGGTTCATCCATTTTTAACTCAATATTTCTGGAGCTATATCTTTATATTAGTGAACGCTGGAAATATGTTTTAACTTTACAATTAGAACCCTGACAGGACTGCTTGCTTAGACTGGCATCACCTACTCCATCTTCAAGATTCAATTCAAGTACTGCCTCCTCTGTAAAATTGCCCTTGCCTCATCTTTTAGAGTTATGGGCTGCCTGTTTGGTGTTCTTATGGAGCTCTATTTACCATTTCTATATTTATCTTTCCCAGGAGACTGTGATCTCCCAGAAGATATGGAAAGCATCATATTTCTCTTTAAATGCCTAATGCCTAGAACAGGTTCTAGTAATTACTGAATGAATGAAGGCATGAATGAACAAACTTGGTCCACAAAATAGCTAGCTAATGAATGACATTTTTTAAAAACTGAAATATTATTTTGCATAAACTTTTTCTCGTAACTACTAGTGGTTGTGAGGTGAATAATAACACATGATACAAATTGAAGCATAACGAAACTATCAATATATGTTAAACATACACATATATATGGATTATACATGTGTACATGTGTATTTATAAAACCTCAACACTTGTTTGTAATTATGCAAGCAATGCTGTTAATTATTATAGAATGTGCAACATATTATTGTCTGAGTTAGTCATATATTACATGCTAGGACATTCATAGACCACGTATAAATATTTATTTCTATTTTGGAAATAATAGCTATGCTTGTAATGTCCTATAGGGCCATTAATAAAAGGTCCTAACGATTTAATTATTTTAAATATGCAGAAGAAACAAAACAATGTTAATTTACCTAAGCACAGTAAATATTGTTAAATGATGATTCGTGTTCTCGTTATTAATAACAGGCATAATGCCATCTCTGTTACCAGATGGTGTGGGGCAGAGTATTTTGTGATGCCTCATCAATATTTCTATCTGAGAGCAGGTGAAAGATATGCTAGCCATCATATTTTGCATATGCGAGATTCTGTGATGGATACACATTTCAGCATAGGCAGTTTGGAGTAAATAGTACTCCCTTTCCAGCCTTACACGTGCAATCATTAATCCAACAGAGTTTTCTTCAGGGTCTGTCATCCTTGCAGACTGTTAAACATAATTTTTTTAGTGATGGGAGATGTGAAGCGCGCTGGTTATGTGGTAACCAGATTATCATTAACATTTCTAAAGTGCTTGGAGGCTCCTTTAAGATAACGGAAATGTTATAAATATTACTGTGAGTATCTTTGTTTTTCTTTGAGAGAAATATATTGTAAATCGCAGGGCTTTACCCTTTTCGTCGTATAAAATATTTGTCATATTGATGCATTCTCCAGCCACGGCCAATGAAGAAAAATGTTTGCATCGCTCTCCTCACAAACTGTGGGTGGAGAAAGACGTCAAATTGAATTAAGAACACATCAGTGAACTCTAAATAAATGATTCAGCCTGAAGGCTGAAGTGTTACCTTTTATTCTGTGGCCCATAATTGACACAAAATGTGTGTAGAGTAATTCATAAAACACAGACTATGCAATAGTGTAATATTTTATTACAATGAAAGATCATTATTTTTTATAGTCAAAAAGAAGTGCAAACGCCCTGATCATTAAGCTACATTCCATATGCTAACTTGAAGAGTAAGACTATGTGCTGAGAGAGCATTTTAATACCATTTGATAGCTTAGTAATTTCTATTTTCTGAATTCTGAGACTGAAAATTTTCTCATAATGAATCCCACACAATGTTTGTTGTATCTTAGGCTTTTAACACTAAGAAATCATGGCACATGCCGGGCGCGGTGGCTCAAGTCTGTAATCCCAGCACTTTGGGAGGCCGAGGCGGGTGGATCACGAGGTCAGGAGATCGAGACTATCCTGGCTAACATGGTGAAACCCCGTCTCTACTAAACATACAAAAAACTAGCTGGGCGTGGCGGCGGGCGCCTGTAGTCCCAGCTACTTGGGAGGCTGAGGCAGGAGAATGGCGTGAACCCGGGAGGCGGAGCTTGCAGTAAGCCGAGATCACGCCACTGCACTCCAGCCTGGGAGACACAGCGAGACTCCATCTCAAAAAAAAAAAAAAAAAAAAAAACAAAGAAATCATGGCACTGTCTTTAGAAAAAGTGTAAAATGCTGAAAATTTTTAAAATAGTAAAAATGATCTAGTCCAACACACAACTTAAATGGTGATAATAATAATAATCATATTTGTGCACACTATAATTTGCAAAGTTTACCTTACTTAATTTTATAAGAAATACCTGAAGAAGTCCCAAAGAGTTTATAAGCTTTGCCCATGGGCAGCAGAAATAATGCACAACTAGAATCCAGGTGAAACTGGGTCAGCATTGGAAGTACTTGCTCCATTACCCTGGCACAGGGCAGTAGAGGCTGAAAATTTGCCAGTAGAGTAATATTTTAATGATTCAAGGCACTTGCCACTAGAAGAGATTTTAATGCTCTTAGCCCAAAAAATAAAACCCCTCAGATTTAATACAAACAATTTTAAACTTTCAAAGGCATGAAATACAAAGAAATAAATTGATGTCGGATGTATACGCATCTGGCATTTTCTGTATATCAATTATATAGTGTCTAAAGTTTACAAGGGAAATTTCACATTGGGAGAAATAATTTAGTGTGTCTATTCTTTGTTGTTTTACTCGTTAAGCCTATACATAAAGTAAATCTGATTGAGATTTCAGTTCAGAATATAGCTTCTCTTCTATTACCAGTGGTGTTAATTTTTAACCTATAGGGGTTTTACTTGTCACAGAACCAATTAAATACCATTATAAAGACTGCTATAGAAATTCTATATAGAAAAAAGGATTATCTTTGTGTTGACATAAATAGAATTTGAAACATAAAAAGTGTTGAACATTGTTATCACTCCAATAACTTGTTTAGTTATTCATATTTCTCTTGCTGTTATTCCTTCTCTTACAATTCTGATATTTTTCACTAACCAAGTCATGATTCTTTTGTTAAAACTCACATACATTTTGCATTGATATTGTTCATCTAACATGTGAGATTTTGAGTGAGTTATGCTTTCGGTCTCAAGATTTCTTGCTCTTTTCTCAAACATTCATGTCCTTTGGATTCTTGTCTAGTATATACATATATATGTATACAAAGTATACAAATATACATATATATGTACACAAATATACTTATATACATGTGTATATACACATGTACACTTATATACATGTGTATACAAATATGTGTATATACACATATATACATAATATATATTATATCTATATACACACATATAAAACCTAAAATGATCTGATCAAATAGTTTTAGGAACATTCTATAAGTGAAATTCCAGATTTTACCTTCTACACAGTTAGCTTTACTTTAACTGATAGGGAGTGGAGGAAAGGGCAAATTGCTTTGGAAATATTGGGATCCAACACTAAACATAACGTATATGAGAAATTCAGTCTTCTGCTGTCCCATTTTACATAGATATTAAAATATATATTACTTAAAGTTTATGACTTGAAAACTATTATTAAAATTGATCTTTAATAGTTGCATTCAATGTAAAACATTGAAAACATAAAGTAACCAAGAATCTATGAAGCTATTGCTTCAAATTTAGGAAATGTCTTACCTTCTGCTCTCTTTCAATAGGTTTATAGGTACTGATGTTTAACGTAGGACCTCACTGTTAAGGCACAAATTATTTCAAAGGAAGTTACTCTAAAGACACTCAGAATATCTCCAAAAACAATACAATAAGGAGAAAGATACTTTTGAAATTTATTTTTTATTTTAAAAGAAAATTGAATGATTAACCACAAGCTATTTTTCTTTTTTTTTTAAATTCTTATTTTTTATTGTACTTTAAGTTCTAGGGTACATGTACACAATGTGCAGGTTTGTTACATATGCCATGGTGATGTGCTGCACCCATCAACTCATTATTTACATTAATTATTTCTCCTAATACAATTCCTCCGCCCTCCCCCCACCACACAACAGGCCCAGTGTGTGATGTTCCCCACCCTGTGTCCAAGTGTTCTCATTGTTCAATTCCCAACTATGAGTGAGAACCTGCAGTGTTTGATTTTCTGTCTTTGCAATAGTTTGCTGAGAATGATGGTTTCCCTCTTCATCCATGTCCCTGCAAAGGACATGAACTTATCCTTTTTTATGGCTGCATAGTATTCTAAGGTGTATAGGTGCCACATTTTCTTTTTTCTTTTTTTCTTTTTTTTTTTATTCTTATACTTTAAGTTCTAGGGTACATGTGCACAATGTGCAGGTTTGTTACATATGTATACTTGTGCCATTTTGGTGTGCTACACCCATCAACTTGTCAGCACCCATCAACTCATTATTTACATCAGGTATAACTCCTAATGCCGTCCCTTCCCCCTCCCCCCTCTCCATAATAGGCCCCGGTGTGTGATGTTCCCCTTTCGCAGTCCAAGTGATCTCATTGTTCATTTCCCACCTATGAGTGAGAACATGCAGTATTTGGTTTTCTGTTCTTGTGATAGTTTGCTGAGAATGATGGTTTCCAGCTGCATCCATGTCCCTACAAAGGACACAAACTCATCTTTTTTTTATGGCTGCATAGTATTCCATGGTGTATATGTGCCACATTTTCTTAATCCAGTCTGTCACTGATGGACATTTGGGTTGATTCCAAGTCTTTGCTATTGTGAATAGTGCTGCAATAAACATACGTGTGCATGTGTCTTTATAGCAGCATGATTTATATTCCTTTGGGTATATACCCAGTAATGGGATGGCTGAGTCAAATGGTATTTCTAGTTCTAGATCCTTGAGGAATCGCCATAGTGTTTTCCACAATGGTTGAACTAGTTTACAGTCCCACCAACAGTGTAAAAGTGTTCCTATTTCTCCACATCCTCTCCAGCACCTGTTGTTTCCTGATTTTTTAATGATTGCCATTCTAACTGGTGTGAGATGGTATCTCATTGTGGTTTTGATTTGCATTTCTCTGATGGCCAGTGATGACGAGCATTTTTTCATGTGTCTGTTGGCTGTATGCATGTCTTCTTTTGAGAAATGTCTGTTCATATACTTTGCCCACTTTTTGATGGGGTTGTTTGTTTTTTCTTGTAAATTTGTTTGAGCTCTCTGTAGGTTCTGGATATTAGCCCTTTGTCAGATGAGTAGATTGCAAAAATTTTCTCCCATTCTAAAAGTTGCCTGTTCACTCTTACGGTAGTTTTTTTTTTTTTTGCCATCCCCATCAAGCTACCAATTACTTTCTTCACAGAATTGGAAAAAAACTGCTTTAAAGTTCATATGGAACCAAAAAAGAGCCCACATTGCCAAGACAATCCTAAGTCAAAAGAACAAAGCTGGAGGCATCACGCTACCTGACTTCAAACTATACTACAAGGCTACAGTAACCAAAATAGCATGGTACTGGTACCAAAACAGAGATATAGACCAATGGAACAGAACAGAGTCCTCGGGAATAATACTACACATCTACAGCCATCTGATCTTTGACAAACCTCAGAAAAACAAGAAATGGGGAAAGGATTCCCTATTTAATAAATGGTGCTGGGAAAATTGGCTAGCCATAAGTAGAAAGCTGATATTGGATCCTTTCCTTACTCCTTATACGAAAATTAATTCAAGATGGATTAGAGACTTAAATGTTAGACCTAATACCATAAAAACCCTAGAAGAAAACCTGGGTAATACCATTCAGGACAAAGGCATGGGCAAGGACTTCATGTCTAAAACACCAAAAGCAACGGCAACAAAAGCCAAAAGTGACATATGGGATCTAATTAAACACAAGCTATTTTCCTCCATTCTGGTTATAAGGTTTGTACAGATGGGTTTTGTCAATACTAGACTTTTGAGTCTTACCTTTAAAGCAATTATTAACACTGGAATTTAGGATATGTACAGAGAAGTTGGTATCAACACCACTGAAAAATTATATTTTTTTCATAAACATGAAAAAACATTTACATACAAAATTTTAAGTATTTGCAATAAGTTTATGTATATAGATTGTATGTATTACCGTGTTCTTATTTTTCATTTTATTATTAACTAAAAGATCATTAAAAGTGAAAATAAAGGAAGTATTAGGATTCAATCTGCCAAACAGGACATTGAAAAGACTTGTCTCCAAACCAACAAGTGTAATAGTTGGTAGAGGTGAGAGGCAGAGAGGAAAATAGGGCTAACAAAAAGTCTACATATGAAATGGGATAACTAATCTTCATATTACAGTTTTATTATATTATCCTCACATTACCTATATCACTATCCTAATATTAACCGCTTCTCCCACTCTACCTCAAGTTTTAAATTGACAAAGATAGCAACTCAAAGAGAAAGTTGTTTCTGTCTCCCTTTTGTAGGTTTAATTTCTGATATGAAGATGAATTATAATAGAAAGTTAATAGTTTCACACGAGAGTATTGCATTAGGGTCTCAATTTCTCACCTAAAAAAATTTAATTTTGGTTCAGACAATACACGATCATAAGCACCTTTATATTGACATTTTGTTTTACTTAATCATTCTTGTCTTACTTAAGAACACATTTTTATATTTTCCGATATTTTCATAATTTCTTTGTGGATTAGACAAACATTAAGAAACAAATTGTTACATTAATTCATCTTGGCCTCTAGTATTATAATACTTTATAGTATTAAATTTTTAAAAGTATCATAAAAAAAAGAAAACATCTGAACCCTTTTTCTTAGAAGATCTTTAGGCTCCAATATACACATTAAAGGACCTGATGTACTTTAATGAAAATTCTAAGGGAAAGTTTAAATTGAAAGGCATTGACATTGTAATTATGAAAAACAGCCAATGTAGGATAAGGAAGTTACAAACATTGTCAACTACAACGAGAATTGTTGTGTGTGTTAGCCTAAAGAGTGACTGCACTGGTTCATTAATACACATATATTTTATTTATATTAATAAATATAAACATATATTTATATACAAATATCAAACATATTTATGTACATATACATATATAATAGAATATCTAGACATTCATACAAATATGTGTACTTTAAAATTTGTATAGTTTTTAATTATATAATTTATGACATGTATATGCATTCTATACAATATATTTCTACACAGAGGCATAAATATGTATGTATTTATACCTTGTTACTCTATTTGGTATACATTGGTATACTTTCCATATGTTAACACCACAGTATCTTTCCTTTCCAGCAGTGGCTGCATGCTGGTTATTCCTAACTGCCTGCTCTGTTTCCTCCCCGTGTCTGGTTACTTACATATATTCTCACTAATTGTACAAACATTGTTCTCACAGAAAGCAGTACATATCTTGGAAAATAACCACCTCTGCAAAATGATAACAGATGAATAAAATACTTTTGCAAGTATTTGAGAATTGCAGCGGGAAATATGTCAGGCATACACCTACATTTAAGTTTAACGGTGTTGTTATTCAGTATTGTTCTATGGAGAAGGAAAAGTGTCAGCAGAATTCTAGTAAGTAAGAAGCACAGAGGACTTTAGAAAGACATGCCAATCAAAACAAGGATTGACTCTCTAGTTTTATCCCCAGAAGGTAGATGGACAGAGGTTATAAGGTCTGAGCCAATTTCCAATAACTCATCAAGCAAAGCAACATTCAGAGATATTGCAGATGACAACATGCTATCCTGATCATCTGTATGTTTTGTAAAATTTGGAGGTGGGCCTCAACCAAGATCTTGGAATGATGTTCCCTTCAGTCAAATGGGTAAGGTTAAATGTTTCCAGAGAATGACATTGTAATAGTAAGAGGAATTTGGGCTTCTGTAAAAAGTTAGTGCTCTTATAGTTGTTAGATTCTGATTCATGAATTTCATATATATTTTCATACAATTCGCTGGTTTCAGGGAGATTTGTAAATGCTAAAATATGTTTTGCACCAGGAAATCTTGGAATAATACTCTATGTCTTCTTTGGTTCAATCATCTGGTCTTCCTGTAAGGACTCTGAGACAAGTATATACACACGCATAGCAGATAAAACATATTTAGCAGATGGGCTAGTGTCCTGATATCACTTTCACGGGCCTCTCTGGTTTCTAAAAAACAGTTTCTTCTCTCCTAAGCCAAATTCTTATCACTGGCAAAAGAGCTTTTAATATTCTTGGTATTTGAAACATAAGTAGTAAAGGAAAACACAATGAATAAACTGTCTCTATGACACTGGTATAGGATGCTCACCCAGAAGTCGTAAAGGTGAGGGTTGAGGGTAGGAGAAAAGGTAAGAAAGGCCAAGTGATAAGAAAAGGGTGTAGCCAAGCTCATTCCTTCACTACAATCACATTATTCGCAATCCCTGAAACTTGAATATCTGGTTGGATTAGTGAGAGAAATGGGACGGATGCCAATGACAGGTGTTTTTTTTTTTTTTTTTTCTCAAAATGTGACCATAAGAAATTGAACTGTTCAGGTAATGACTGCATAATGAGGAAATATCAGATCCTTCTTATGAACATGTCAAGAATGCTTTTCTAACTTTTTCCCAACACAGAAACTTGATTTACAGGCAGTGGCCAGTGCAATTACATGGAAAAATGCAATTAGATGCAAAAATAAATGGAAAGGTAAAATGATTTCTATTGACAGATATTATTTTAAAATATTTTGAAAACCCAAACAAATTAATGAAAAAAAAAATACTACAAACAAGAAAATATAGTCAAGTAGCGGCATATCAAATTAGTGAAACCAAGAAACTCCATGTTTAAAAAAATATTCTATTAAAATATAATGGATAAAAAAGTACTCTTTTAAGAAGACTCAGCAAAAACTATCAGAATAAACACAGGCACTGTGGAAAAACAATATGAGATAACTACAAAATATTTTGTTAGGAAATAAAAGTAAACTAGATCAAATGTAAAATATACTTTGTTATTGTACTTACCATGCCTCTCAGTTAGTTTATAAAGTTTGGGTAATCCCAATAAAAGATGATAATCAGTTTGTTTGTTTGTTTGTTGTTTGTTGATTTTTGATCTAAGTACTTTGGAAGACAAGTAGTTAATGATGGGGAGTGGGAGGCAGGGAGAGAGAGAAAGCAGCTGATGACTGTGGTTAATGTTACCAAACAGATGTATCAGACAAAAAGGACACTGGCGGGGGGTGGGGGGCGGAAATTGCAAATATATCACAAAGAAAAATATCTTATGCATAATACAATCATGTGTCACTTAATGAAGGGAAATATGTTGTTAGGCAATTTTGCTGTTGTGAGAATATCTTAGAGTGTGCTCACACAAACCTAGATGGTATAGCCTACTACATCCTAGGCTGTATGGTTTGGTCTGTGGCTCCTACACTACAAACTTGTGTAGCACATTACTGTACTAAATACAACAGGTGGTTGCAACACAGTGGTAAGTATTTATGTATAAACATAAAAAAGATACAAAATTTGCATTATAATCTTATGTGATCATTACCTTATATGCGGTGAGTTTTTGACCAAAATATAATATATAGTGCATGACTGTAGGTAAAAATCTCTACCAACCTAAGAGAATAAGGGGAAATAAATGAACTATGAACAGGAAAAGAAAGGATGAATGGTTTTTAAACATACAAAAAGATGATCAACTTCACTCTAAGAAAATCTTATTAAAGTGAAAATGAATTCTTTTCCATGTACGTCAAATATTGCAAAGTTTGACACCCTATCTTATTGGTGTAAAATCCAACAAGGAGATAGTTGCTAAAATTTAATATTTCATATGAGTTTTTTTTTTAAAACCCAGAAGGATCATTTTAGGAATCTATCTCAAATGAAAATATGGAATAACCCATGCAAACATTTTGCAAAATAACAGTATTTTTAACAACAAAATATCGCAAATAACTCAAAAGTCTCTGAAGAATGAATTGGCTACATAAACTACGGCATAGCTATGCAATGCTGCTGCAAATTTAATGGGGAAAGTCTCATAGAGTATTATGGATACACATAGATAAGTTATTGAATATAAAGTAATTTGCAAAATATTTGAATAGTATTCTAAGAGAGGAATAAAACATACATGTGTATTTATGCACGTGTTGCTGTGTGTAGATATATTTATTAGCTTGTATTTGAAAAACAAGAAATTAAAGGGTGAAGCAAAAACCAAAAAAAAAAAAAAAAAAAAAAAAAAACTGTCAGGTCAGGCATGTTTGTCACACCTCTAATCCTACCACTATGGGAGGCTGGGGCAAGAGGGTCCCTTCAGGCCAGGAGTTTGAGACAAGTCTGGGCAATATAGTGAGACCCTCTGCCTTTACAAAAACAAAACAAAATAGCCAGGTGTGGCGGGGCACATCTGTAGTCCCAGCCACTCAGGAGTCTGAGGTGGAAGAATGGCTTGAGCCTAAGATGTCAAGGTTGCATTGAGCCATGATTGTGTCACTGCATTCCAACTTTGGTGACAGAGCAAGACCCTGTCTAAACAACAGCGGCAAAAGGTTTGCTTATAGGAGGATGAAGTGAACAGAAATAAATGTATGTGTTTAGAAGTGAGATGTCTAGAAATTGATTTATAATTTCAGTTTTAGAATCATTTAAATTTTATAAAAATTTATATCTTTTAAATAACTAAAATTAATAAAAATATTTTCCTCAGATAACAAAATTTAAGGCCGGGTGTGGTGGCTCATACTTGTAATTCCAACACATTGGTAGCTTGATGGGGGCAGATCACTTGAGGCCAGGAGTTCAAGATCAGCCTGGCCAACATGGCAAAACCTCATCTCTACAAAAAATAAAAACATTAGCCGGACATCGTGGTGCACCCCTATAATCCCAGCTTCGTTGAGACTGAGGCATGAGAGTTGCTTGAACCGGGAGGTGGAGGTTGCAGTAAGCCAAGATCATGCCACTGCACTTCACCCTGGGTGACACAGCAAGACTCTGTCTCAAAAAATTAAAAAGTAAATAAAAATAAAAACCAACTCAAATAGAAATAGATGACCTTAATTATATATAAACTTGGTGACATAATCATGAAGAGAAGAAATGCTCCATATGTGTTAGATGTTTGAGAGTACCACATAAGTTTTTGAATAATCTTAAGAAAAAGATTGCTCAAATTTCATTTATTAGTCTCTATTTTTGGCGATAAAATTGATACTACTATTTGGAAATCATATGCACGTTGAATATAAGGGAAGTAGGTAATTATATTATTAGAATCAAGATTCTCATGAAAGCAAAGAAATGAAAATATAAATTTACGCTAATAAAAACCTTCCAATTTTAATTTTCATTTGAAAATCACAGTACAAACTTGCAACTTTCTCTCTTAATTGTGTGCACGCTTGCTACTTTCTGAAAATCTAATATTCAATATGATAGCATTTGAAAATGGATCCTTTGAGAAGTGATTAAGTCATCTTGAATGGTATTAGTGAGTAAAAAAGAAGCCAAAAAAAAGTTCCCTCACTCCTTACACCATGTGAGGACCCAGGGAAAAGGCACCCTCTATGAATCATGCAGCAGGCTCTCAGACGACACCTTGATCTTGGCCTTCTTGGCTCCAAAACTATGACAAATAAATTGCTGTTTATTATAACTTACCTCTTCTGTGGCACTTTGTTGTAGCAGCCCAATTACTAAGACAAGGTTGTGTTGTATTTATTTATATGAATACAAATATTTATATAAAATATATGACTATATATTATTATGTATATATGTTTATGTGCTATATAAACATATATGTATATATGTTCATATGCTACAACATAAAAACACATATAAATGTATGTGTTCTTATATGTTTATATGTTCCCTTGCCCTTGGATCTAACTGGCTTCAAAATTCTCACATGTATCTATGTTTATATAACATACATAAACATATATATACTTATATAACATAAAACATGTTTTCTTAGCATAAAACCTATATTTACATAGCATAAAACCTATATACATAGGACAAAACATACATGTTTATATGTGATATGTTAACATTCTGTATAGGACTATGTATATATGTTTATGTGGATGTCATATACATCTTATGTCACCACTAAGAAGAGTACTAAGGAACATATTGAATAAATCTGTTATAAGCTATTTCTCATTCAGAAAACTCTATTTTCTCCTTTCCACTACTCAAGGTTTCAGATTTTCTTTCAAAACCAACCTGGCCTGATGCATTTTCATCCTTAAATTGTTTTTATTCTTTATTTTCCATGAGTTTGTGGGATTTCTCTAACAGAAGATCCTTTCATTCCTTTAAATCAGCAAGCTAAAGCTAAACTCACCAACCTCCCTGCTGCTCAAAAGCTGCTTGTTTGCATGGTACCTCTTTGATAACTGCATCATTTTCCGGTCAAACATAACATATTTTCCCTTGCCCTTCAATCTAACTGTCTTCAAAATCCTCACATTGTTTTCCGAAAAAATTTTTTTGGAAAAATTTTCTTTATTTTTCTTTATTGTCACCATGTTCATAAACACTTGGCTAATTCTGTTTCCTTCATCACTGCTTCAATGTTTCACTTTCTGCCTCAAGTTCTCCTTACCTTACCAACTCCAGTTCATCTTATAACCTATGGCTATGCTAAAATCTTGGAGTTCCACTCTATTTGTGTCATTCTGTAGTATTTAAGAATACATACGATCTATTATTCTTGTTGTTTTTGAATTAGCATATAATGGCTAAAAATTATGCTGAATGAAGTCAATGTTTGTGCCCCATACCTGTGAAACCTCCTTTTAGACAAAACTCCACTTTTATTTTTATTCACTTATTATTATTTACTTTTTTAAATTGAGACAGATTGTCACTCTATTACCCAGCCTGGTGTGCAGTGGTACAATCTAGGTGTGATTCTCCCACCTCAGCCTCCCGAGTAGCTGGGCTTAGAGGTGCATGCCACCACGCCCAGCTAATGTTTGTATTTTTAGTAGAGATGGGTTTCTCCATGTTGTCCAGGCTGGTATCAAACTCCTTACCTCAGGTGATCCACCCACCTCAGCCTCCAGAAGTACTGAGATTACAGGTATGAGCCACCATGCTCGCCCAAAAATCCACTTTTAATCAAGCGCTTACCTTTTTTCCTGTCTTCAAAGCATGGTTGAAAATCAGCGTGGGAGTCCCTCTGAAACAGTCACTAGCTTTGGGAAGTCAAGGGATGTAAATTGAGCCAACAGGACTAGAAAGAAGAGTTTGTTTTTTACGGTTGATTGTGGCATTTCCCACTCCATTTCTTCCAAATAACTGCCCTAGGTGCTGATAGCTGCCATCTTTTTGCTATGAAGAAGCTCCACTTGAGGACAAATCTAACATCTTGATAAGAACAAAACTGAGAGAATTACATAGAAATACATCTGAAACACTAAATTCTTCTCACTGAGGTCTACTTACCTCTGGACTTCTTGTTATGTGAAATGATATGTTCCCTTATTGTTTAGGTTCGTTTACATATGGTTCTGTTACTACAGCCTGAGGTATTCTCATAGACACCCCTTATCCATATTTGCAGGTAAGTTCTCTGTCTTTATTATTACCACCTTTTTTCCTCTGGTTTTCTTGCCATCTAACTTGCTTTCTTTCTACTTTAAGATGTATTAGTCCTTTTGTTTGAAATCTTTAGGGGGCTTTTATTGATTTCCCTCAGTAGAATTTCTTCCTACTCTAGGCTCCTATAACATTAACTCACTCTAAATCATCATGTGTACGCATCCCATTTTAATACATTATGTTTCTAAACTAGGACATGTATCCAAATCATTTTATTTTTCTCCTTTGAATTTCTAACAAAATAACTCATTCATGTAGATTGTCAAGAGCTAGTCAAAGGCTCTTTATTAAATGAATGATAATTCATTTGGCTTTTTCACTAGTCAGAGTTGTCAGGAAATATTTAGTTGGGATTATCTATCTATCTATCTATCTATCTATCTATCTATCTATCATCTATGGTAAAATCCTTTATCATATCTGTATGCTAGGGTATTTTCCTATATGCTATTTATTTTTATTACTGCATGTATTCATTTTCTTCTTCCTCTACTTTAGAGATGTTCAATTTTTTCTAACTTTCTACATTATCTTCCAAAACAATTGCTATAGTCTCACAGTCCCTTTTTTGCAACATTAAATAGCATATCAAAGATAAAATAATGTGAGCTTCTCTTTAAGAACTGCTATGTAGGCAATATATATTGTGTTTCATAAAAAATTGTACCTGTTTTTAACCAGAATGCTCATTCTTCTCTGGATTCTGGGCAGTAAGGACTTTTTCTTCAAAATAAATGCTTTAAAGTTCCGTTTTTCACCATAAAGTGAAGAAAACAGCTAATAGAGGCTGGCATTTTAATATAAAATGTGACAGTCACCAAAAAGCACTAAGCAGAATTATGAATTCTGAGCTTAGAAGAGAAATACAGCATTATTGTACAAAGAAACAAAAGTAAAATGAGAAAAAGAAAAATATGTTGCAGCAAAGACTGAGAAGTTTTCCAATGAATTTAATTTAAACTTTCCAAAAGCCACATTCTGATGCAGCAAGATAAGGCAATTTTCAATATGGGACCTAGAGAAGAAAGAATTGGCAAAATGGGAACTATTATGTGAGCCACCTGAGAAGGACTGTCATTATTTCCTTGGCCCAAAAGAACTAAACCTAGTTCATCATATGAGATAAAATTACATGAATAAATTAACATAAAAAGAGCCACAAATATCTCCTCTCAGTTTGTATTGGTGGACTGAAGAGGATGCTGTAATTATCAGTCTCCCTAACCAACTGAATCTCTTCTACTTTTATCTCCACCCTCCTTCAAAAAGCGTTTACATTTTTGTGGTAATATTTAGTGGACAGGAAAAGTATATAACCTGGGAGAGGAAGAGATTTATAATTTTAAAAAGAGATGGTTAACATACATAATAAAGATCTAGAGGAGAGAGTAAAATCTAATAGGTTGGAACAGAAAGAAATTCATTCTGCTTTGGGGGTAAACTGGTGAAGGAGGAGTTTCATAGAGTATATGATGCATTCATGTTGAAGAAAATAGAAACAAGGGTAGATAAGATTATTGTGAATCAGAAGTATTGAATTGAATTTTCTTTAATAAATGATAAAAGATGGAAATAAGCAATAACATTTTAATTGACTATATATTTTACAGATTTAATTCATTTTATATGTGATGACACTGTAAGATTGCCCTATATAATCACACTGTCCATAGAATTTATAAAGCTAAAATAAAATGTATTTAATGTAGACCAAATAGAACATTAATTTATTCTAAAGTGTATGTTAGAGCATTTTCAACAATTTGTTTTTGGTTTTAGAAATGAATCATGTATCAAATCACCTTCAGATAATTCTACATAAACATATAACATATATTTGATATATTCCACTGGAGTAGGAAGAAAAACGGCCACCCAAAGATATCTGTCTATTTATCCCCTAGAACCTGTGAATATGGTTTTATAGGTGACAAGGGGAATTTTGCAGATGTGACTAAGGTGAAAGACCTTGTAATGAGGACATTATTTTGGATTATCAAGGTAGGCCTAATCATGAATCTTTAAAAAACCTTTCCTGTGGCAAAGAAATGTGTTATAACTGTGTTAAAGTTAAAAGATAGTGATTCTGCTTTCTTTGAAGATGGATGAAGCAGCCCATGAGCCAAGGAATATGGTTCGTGGTTCTTCACCATTTTGCTCCACAGTATCACATATTTACATGAGTAACTCTCCTGAGCCTACTCAGATTTTGACTATTAGGTTGCTGTGTTCTTAATTATGTGCATTCTTGGTGAATGAAAGGTAACTTTATAAGTTTTTAGCTTGTTAATGTAGCATTTGAATGTGTTATGATATTTTGGTGGAAAAGAGTTCTGTAAATAATTCAAAATGACAGTCAAACATAAACTGTCTTCATTGAATTAAATCGAAATGTATTTATTCTAATATTAATAACTAATTTGTATTAAATTGACTTTCGTATAAAGTACAAATGAATGAAGAGAAAGAGATCAAACCAATAAAGATTTGTGAAAAGATCATCTTGATAGAATTAAAACCATACTGATAAAATTTAAGCTTAATTTGGAGCATAGTGTGAAAGGTAAAAAAATAAATTTTATCTCAATTAACAAAGAAATTATGTGGAAACAATTGCACTGACTGATATTTTTGTTGTTAATATGGAAAAAAAATTTTCAATAATATTTTGTAAACTGAACAATAAAATACAAAAGGAAAGGAGATTAATTTACATGGAAGATGTGAATAAGAAATTATTTTTTCAAATATCCCATACACTGGGAATGACGTACTAAGGAGAGTAGTCTGTTTCCCCTCCTGTTTTCATGGGGGAGAATATAGTCTCAGAAAGACTAAAGATCAATTTCTCATAGATTAACAAGATTTAACAGAGAACCGTGGTTGAGTAAATGTACCCAAGGCTTGGTTTCCCTATGTAGACAGGAAGTTCTACTGCTAAACTTCCATGGATCTTTAATTCATTCAAAGATTCGAAAGCACTGGAAGTTAAAGGAATTCACTTATTTTACTTTGGAACATTTGTTTGAAATTTGTCCAGCAAAGAACAGAAATTGAAATACCAAAATTCAGATACAAATTGGAAAAAATATATGTAATTTTTCTATCAGGTAGCATATATGAATACTAATTTAGCTAAGAATCATGGAAACCTGAGACCTCATTCAAATCCAATATAGCTATTCAAGAAATACTGCCTGCCTTCCCTGGATCTCTCCTTTTTTCTGTTGTAATGCTTGATGCCTCGATCAAGCCCGCTTGATAGCTGCCTCTTTTTAAATGATTTCTTAACCTCTTACTGTCCATCTTTTTCAGTCACAGTCTTTTTACAAATGTTGATGCACATTTTGACTTTTAGTCTTTTTCCTTTATTTTTTCTCCCAACTCAGTTCACAAGTCTCCCTGAAAATATCAATATAGCTTCAACTTCTACAATAATGTATGTTGATTTTAAATCATACATTATTGGGGGAAAAAAAAAACAGTTTGGGATCAGATTATCAGTACTTCTAGGATGGTGGCTTTTGTTCATTGACAAAAAATAAATTAGAAGACTGCTAAATATCCAGTAGATTTTTTTTTATTTTTATAAAATAAAAGTAACAACATACATATTTTAAGGTAATCCAAAAGATAAAAAGGTCTGATATATCTTCCTATAAAAATTTGTATACACTGATTAAATTAGATCATTAGAAAAGCTATTATTAATTTTCTAAACTAGTCTACTTTACTAAGCATTTCAGGTTAAGAATGATAGATACATTCTGTGTACAAGTTGATTTTCAAGTTAGATGTTTCATAGCATTTAAGTAAGTTGACAATCCCTAATTTGTCTTTATGTTCTTGATTTTGAAGACAATAAAAATCTACATGCATTTTTACCAGTTGTTATTCATTTCTAATGTTCTTATTAAAATTGTGATTCATTACAATTTGATAGATAATTTTTCAAAGGTGAAAATCAATGCAATAAAACATGGCTTCAATTATGCTCTAAACCACTTCTAAAGAATAAATTGTTCACATTTAAATTTGCTTTGTTAAGTAGTCATACTACCTGTGTGAATTGAATTGTTTTCAAACTGTAATTCAAGCTCGGCATGTTAATATTTGTGTGGATTAAAAAAAAACTACTGTGTATCTCATTGCATCATCAACACAGCATATCTAGTTTGTAAAAGTGGAATGGATGCCAATCACATAGAAGCCACAGTTATGCTTTGCCAATTTGTAGCATTTACTGTGACTTATTGATTGAGGATTTTATAAAAAATACTTTAGAATTTATGCTTCATAGAGTGTTTGCAAATTTATCATGAAGGTTCACAGACCAAAGTTTTCACAATAAAATATCTTTATTTAAAATGATACATAGACTTTTTTGGAATTCCACGTGGAAAGTTAAATACAGCATCATCATCTGTAAATAACAGTAACGTGTATTACTGATAGGCACATGAATTTAAATCTAAAACTATGCAGGCATATCATTCCTATTGTAAAAATCAGGGAGAATATTAAATGATAGGATTTGACAAATTAGTATTTGCTCAGGAGAAGGTACAGTTCTTATACTCAAAATATCTTCTCGTTGGTCTTACAACATGGAGTGTGTTCTCTATTGTCCACTCTCTCTTACGCTTTCCAGCGCACACACTTTAGTCCTGCACATTGAGCATTTCTTTCTAAATTCACTGCATTTTCCCTTTAAAATGCCATTGCATGTCTGACTTGCCATTTTTTTAGAATATTCTACTGCAACGGAACATGTAAATTTTGCTAGCAGTGGATCTTACACATACATTACTCAACAGATGTTCTAACAGAGGAACTAAAGAGGATAAACATGTGTAGAATAAAAGGTGCAGCACCAAATACAGCACTTTAAAGAGCCGACTTGACAGGTTAGTAGAAGAGTCAAGAAGCATCCATAAATTACCAGTTTTATTTATGAATCAGCATTGATTTGGTATCATTTAATTAAATAAATCACCTTTATATTTTATGTGTAACACAAGTAACAGAATAAGCATCTTAGTGGCTGTTTCCTTCAGTGTCATACGATGGAAGCTTGCCCTGAGTGTCTTCATTTTTAAAAGTTGTAATTGCACGAGTATGACTACTGATGAGAGCAATACACATTTCATGCCTCCAGAATTTTAAAGAAACCAGTTGTTGAGTTTAACACTTCATTAGTCACTTCATACATCATAACCTCTTTATTACTTTTTTTTTCTTTTCATATCCAGAAAGATTTCCGTAGCAGGTAAAAAAAATATAAAAGAATATCAGGGATTTTTGTCATACATGAAATAAAAATATACATGAAGAGAGAAGATAAAGGAAATAAACAAGATGAAAGTAACACTTCAAATGACACAGTGATAATGATTAGTAACATTGTGAGAAGGTACCAGTCATCTGACCATCTGCTCCAGACAGCATAACACACAAGGTTAAAGAAAAGAAAATACTTAGCAATTCATACTTCGCTCAGTTTTTACTAGCACCCTCTTTAATTCACATAGTCATTGTTTAATGGAGATGGGATCCCCAGAAACAGAACTGTTGTGTGAGAAGGGTTCAAGATCCCACCACCATCATCTGAGTCAGGGCCACAGAGGTTGTATAAATCTTGTGAAAACCCAAGGGAGTCAGAAAAAGGTAGTCTTTAAAAAAGATTCCTTTAGGCCAGGAGCGGTGGCTCACTCCTGTAATCCCAGCGCCGTGGGAGGCCAAGGTGGGCAGTTCACGAGGTCAAGAGATTGAGGCCATCCTGGCCAACATGGTGAAACTCTGTCTCTACTAAAAATAAAAAATTAGCTGAGCATAGTGACGCAAACCTATTGTCCCAGCTACTCGGGAGGCTGAGGCAGGAGAATCGCTTGACCCTGGGGGGCGGAGGTTGCAGTGAGCTGAGATTGCACCATTGTATGCACTCCAGCCTGGCAACAGAGCGAGACTCCATCTCAAAAAAAAAAAAAAAAAAAATGTTCATTTAGTGAAGAAATCTGCAATCTGGAGGCTATTTATTGAATCCTTAACATCTAAAAGGAATGAGTCTCTCCATTCATAATCAGAGTGTCTTAAAAACAAAGTAGTAATGCCTGAGTGAGCCTCGAGAAAGTAAATGAACCTTTTCAACTTTCCTCATCAAGAACTTCCCTAGATCTAAGATCATTTGGACACAGGAAGGAGAACATCACACACTGGGGTCTGTCATGGGGTAGTGGGAGGGGGAGGGAGAAGGATAGCATTAGGAGACATACCTAATGTAAATGACGAGTTAATGGGTGCAGCACACCAACATGGCACATGTAAACATATGTAACAAACCTGCACGTTGTGCACATGTACCCTAGAACTTAAAGTATAATAATAATAATAAAGAACTTACCTAGAACATGGTAATATTTTCCTGAAGTTATTTCTGACTTAAACAGCATCATCTCTGCCTTTGTTCCTTAGGCTCAACTTGCCCCAACATCTTTCCTAATTTTCTCCTCTTCTAACGGAATACCTGAGATTGGATAATTTATAAAAAGAATGAAACAGTAATTTCTCACAATTCTAGGGGCTGGAAGCCCAGAATCAAAGCACAGGCATCTGGTGAGCGCCTTCTTGCTGTGTCAACACATGGCAAGAAAGCAAGAGAGAAAGAAGGGGCCAAACTTGCCTTTTTACAGTTGTATTAGTTTCACCCATAAGGACAAAGCCTTCATGGCCTAATCACCCCTTCAAGGTACCACTTTTTAACACTGTTACAATGACAGCTGAATTTTAACATGAGTGTTAGAAGAGACACCCAATTAAGTTATAGCAATATCTACCCACTTATTCTAATCTGTTTCTAAAGATTTCCATTTTCTTTGGCCTGTGTTAATGTAATTCCCAAGCCCTTTACAGGCACACCTCATTTTATTGCACTTCACTTTGTTGCACTTCACCGATACTGTGTTTTCGACACATTGACGTTCTGTGGCAATCCTGTGTCAAGTAAGTCTAATGGCAGAATTTTTCCAACAGCTTATGCTCATTATGTCTCTGTGTCACATTTTGATAACTCTGGTAGCATTTCAAACTTTTTCATTATTATTATATTTATTATGGTGATCCGTGATCAATGATCTTTGCTGCTACCATTGTAGTTGTTTTGGGAACCCAGGAACTGCACCCATATTAGGCAGTGAACTGTGCATATTCTCACTGCTCCACCAACTAGCCATTCCCCCTCAGTTGGTTCTCTCTCTCCCCACACCTCCCTATTTCCCGCAGCAGACCAATATTAAAATTAGGCCAGTTAATAACCCTACAGTGACCTTTAAGTATTCAAGTGGAAGGAAAAGTCACAAGTGTGTGACTTTAAATCAAAACAGAATTATTAAGCTTTGTGAGAAAAGCATATCAAAAGCGAAAATAGGACAAAGCTAGGCCTCTTGCACCAAACAGCTAGCCTAGTTATGAATGCAAATAGAAAGCTTTTGAAAAAAATTAAAAGTGTCCCTCCAGTGAATACACAAATAATATAAGAAGCCTTAATGCTGATATGAAGAAAGTTATAGTGTTCTAAATAGGAGATCAAACCAGACACAACATTTTCTTAAACCAAAGGCTAATTGAGCAAGGCCCCAACTCTTCAGTTCGATAAAGGCTGAGAGAAGTGAAGAAGGTGGGGAAACAAAGTTTGAAATGATCAGAGGTTGGTTCATGAGTTTTTAAAAAATATACTATTTCAGTGACATAAAAGTCTAAGAAGAAGTAACAATGCTGATGTAGAAGCTGCAACAAATTATTCAGAAAGCTAGCTAAGATAATAGATGAAAGTGGCTACACTAAATGGCTAATTTTCAGGGTAGATTAAACAATATAAAGAAGATTAAAACTTCTTCTTTATATTGGAAGAAGATGCTATCTAGGACATTCTTTGCTAGAGAGGCGATGTCCATGCCTACCCTCAAAGGACAGGCTGACTCTTGTTAGGGACTAATGCAACTGGTGACTTTAAGCTGAAGCCAGTGGTCACTTACCCTTTCAAAAATCCCAGGGCCCTTAAGAATTATGCTGCATCTACTCTGCCTGTGCTCTATAAATGGAGTAACAAAGCTTAGATGATAGCACATCTGTTTACAGAATGGTTAGCCGAATATTTTAAGCTCACTATTGAACACTACTATTCAAAAACAAACAAAGAAAAAAAAAAACAGATTCCTTTCAAACTATTAGAGCTCATTGGCAACAGCTCTGGTCACCCAAGATCTCTGATGGAGATGTACAAGGAGATTAATGTTCTTTTCATGCCGTTAACACAGTATCCATATTGCAGCCCATGGATCAAGGAGCAATTTCCACTTTCAAGTCTTATTTTAAAAATGTATTTCATAAGGCTATAGCTGCCACATATGGTAATTTCTCTGATAGATCTAGGCAAAGCAAACTGAGAAAATTCTGGAAAGAATTCACCGTTCTAGATGCTTTTATGAACATTGGTAATTCATGAGATAAACTCAAAATACCAGGATCAACACTTGGAAGAAGTCAATTCCAACTCTCATGGATGAGTTTGAGGGGTTCAAGATTTCAGTGGAGGAAGTAGCAGCAAATGTGGTGGAAATAACAAGGGAAATAGAAATGAAACCTAAAGATGTGGCTGAATTGCTCCAATTTTATGACAAAAGTTGAACATATGAGGAATTGCTTCTTGGGGATGAGCAAAGAAAATGTTTTTTGCGATGGAATCTATTCCTAGTGATGATGATATAGAAATTGTTGAAATGACAGCAACAAACATAATATATTACCTAGACCACATTGGAAAATCAGCTTCAGGGTCTAAGAGGATTTACTCCAAATTTAAAAGAAGTTCTACTATGAATAAAATGCTATCAAAAACATCACATTCTACAGAGAAATCTTTCTGAAAGAAACAGTCAGTGGGTACAGCACTCTTCATTGTTGCCTTATGTTAAGAAATTGGCACAGCCATCCCAACCTTCAGCTACCAACATTCTAATCAGTAAACGGTCACCAACACAGAGGTAAGATCCTCCAGCAGCAAAATGAATATGACCTGCCGAATGCTTAGACGATCATTCACATTTTTAGAAAATAACATCTTGAAATTAGGGTATGTACATTATTTTTTAAGCACAATGCTATTGCATACTTAACAGAGTATAATATAACATAAACATTACTTTTGTATGCACTGAGAAATCAAAAAAGTTTGTGTGACCTGATTTGTTGTGACACTGACTTTATTGCAGTGATCTGGAACTTAATCCACAGTATCTCTAAAGTATGCCTGTACCTGTCCTGACTAGGACTCAGCATAGGCTTGACTAAGATCAAAACAAAACATTGACCAATGCAATATACTCTGATAGATCTAGGCAAAGATCTTTGGGAGTCAATTTCCAAATGTCATTTGCCTTCGTCTTTTCATGGGCTCTCACAGTGCACTGTGCCCCAGAAGAACAGTCCTCTGCCTCACCTGTCTTCCCAACATTTGTTTTTATTATTTTTGTAACTTTTATTTTGAAAAAATTATTTATTCACAGAAAGTTGCAAAACCAGTAGACAGGGTCTATGTACCCTTTACCCAGTTCCTCTAAGCAGTTATACCTTAGGTAATTGTAGTATAGTATCAGAACAAGTACATTGACATTGGTGCAATGAGTGTGTCTAGCTTTAGGCCATGGTATCACCTGCGTAGATTCCTGTAATCACCATCATAATGAAGATAAGGAACTATTTCCTCACCAAAAAGATCTCCCGTGTACTATCCCTTTATAGTCACACAAACCACCTTGTTCACTAACCCCCTCACCCCTCCTTAAAGCCATACCATTATTAATGTGTTCTCTATATCCGTAATTTTATTATTTTAAATAATGCAATATTTATTATTTTAAAAAACTGTTATAATTTAATAATGTTAATAAATAGAAGCTTACAGGATGTGAGCTTTTGGGGTTGGCTATTTTCACTTAACATTATGCCTCTTTTATAACTGAATGTGTTCCCCCACTTCAGATGTATATTTGGACTGCTTACTCCCAAGGTGATGGTATTTGGAGATGAGATCTTCGTGATGTAATTAGGGTTAGATGAAGCCATGAGGGTGGGGCCCCCATGATCGGATTAATCCCTTTATAAAATGAGACATCAGATAGCTTGCTCTCTCTGCACACATAAGATAAGGCTCTGCGAACACTCAGTGAAAGGGTGGTCATGTGCAAGTCAGAAAGAGAGCCCTCAGCAGAACCCAACCATGCTGAGACCCTGATCTTCTACTTCCAGATTCTACAGCTAGACAACAACATTCTGTTGTTTATGTCACCCAGTCTATGATATTTTGTTATGGCAGTCTAAGCAGACTAAGACAGCTCCTGAGATTTACCCAAGCTGCTGTGTGTATCAGTAGTTCATGCCTTGTTGTTGCTGAGTAATATTCCATAGCACAATTGTACTACAATTTCTGTAATTATTAATGTACCAAAGACATGGTTGTTTATAATTATTGGCTGTTACAGAAAAAAACCTGCTACGAACATTCATGCAGTTTATTTGTGTGTCAGTGTGTGTGTGTGTGTGTGTGTGTAAATACATTTTCTTTCTCCAGGGTAAATGTTCATGAGTGTGATTGTTGTTTGTATGTTAACAGTATGTTTAGTTACTTAAGACAATGTTAAGCCTTTTACAAGAATAGATACACAAGTTTGGATTCACACCAGCCATTTTTAGCAATCTAGTTTATCTGTATTCATTCAACATTTAATATTGTCAAATTTTTTTATTTTATCTGTTTTAATATGTGCGTAACAGTACCTCATTATGGTCTTAATTGCATTTCTCTAGTAGGCAATGATGATAAACATTGTTTCATGTATTTACTTGTCAACTGTATAGCTTCTTTAGTGAAATTTTGACTGTTGAATTTTAAGAGTTCTTTATATATTCTAAATAGTAGACCTATTTTAGATATGTGGTTTTTTTTTTTCCTAGTCTGTATCTTGTCTTGGAATACATAGGGAATCGTTTTCCAGGACCCTTGCTGATATCAAAATCTGTGGATGCAGATCTCACAGACTGGGAGGGCCAACTGTATTTAGACTTTCTTCTAACTTTTTTCATTAGTATTTTGTAGTTTTCAGAACACAAATTTATTAACTTATTTTAGATATATTATCTTGTGTATTTACATCTAAATATTTCTTTTTTAACTTTTAAGTTCAGGGTTAGAAGTGCAAGTTTGTTACATTGGTAAACTTGTGTCAGGAGGGTTTGTTGTACAGATTATTTCATCACCCAGGTATTAAGCCTAGTATCTATTACTTATTTTTCCTGATTCTCTCTCTCCTCCCACACTCTACCCTCTAAAAGACCCCAGCGTGTGTTGTTCCCCTCTGTGTATCAATGAGTTATCATCAATTAGCTCCCACTTATAAGTGAGAACATGTGGTATTTGGTTTTCTTTTCCTGTGTTAGTTTGCAAAGGATAATGGCCTCCAGCTCTGTCCATGTTCCTGGAAAGTACATGATCCTATTCCTTTTAAAGGCTGCATAGTATTCCACAGTGTATATGTACCACATTTCTTTACCCAGTCTATCATTAATGGACATTTCGGTTGATTCCATGTCTTTGCTACTGTGAGTAGTGCTTCAATGAACACACGCTTGCATGTGCCTTTATAATAGAATGATTTATATTGTTTGGGTACATACTCAGTAATGGGATTGCTAGGGTGAATGATATTTCTGTCTTTAGGTCTTTGAGGAACTGCCACTCTGTGTTCCACAATGGTTAACTAATTCGCATGTCCAGCTACAGTGTATAAGTGTTACTTTTTCTTCACAACCTCACCAGCATGTTATTTTTTGACTTTTTAATAACAGCCATTCTGACTGGTGTGAGATGGTATCTCATTGTGGTTTTGATTTGCATTTCTCTAATGATCAGTTATGTTGAACTGTTTTTCATATGATTCTTGGTCACATGTATGTCTTCTTTTGAAAAGTGTCTGTTCATGGCTTTTACTAACCTATTATGGCACTATTTTTCTTCTAAATATTTTAACTGCCTCATAGATTCTGGATATTCGACCTTTGTTGGATGCATACTTTGCAAAAATTTTCTTCCGTTCTGTAGAGATTGTCTGTTTACTCTGTTGATAGTTTAGATCGGGCGCGGTGGCTCATGCCTGTAATCCCAGCACTTTGGGAGGCCGAGGCGGGTGGATCACGAGGTCAGGAGATCAAGACCATCTTGGCTGACACGGTGAAACCCCGACTCTACTAAAAATACAAAAAAAAAAAAAAAATTAGCTGGGCGTGGTGGCGGGCGCCTGTAGTCCCAGCCACTAGGGAGACGGAGGCAGGAGAATGGCGTGAACCGGTGATGGGGAGCTTGCCGTGAGGGAAGATGGCGCCACTGCACTCCAGTCTGGGCGACAGAGTAAGACTCCGTCTCAAAAAATAAATAAATAAAAACATACATAGGTAGTTTATTTTGCTATGTAGAAGCTCTTTAGTTTATTTAGATCCCGTTTGTCAATTTCTGGTTTGTTGCAATTGCTTTTGGGGTCTTCATCCTGAAATCGTTGCCCATCCCTCTGTCCTGAATAGTATGGCCTCAGTTGTCTTCCAGGGTTTAGGAAGGAAACTATAAAAGTTTAGGATTTTACATTTGCATCTTTAATCCAACATAATTTATTTTTGCATATAGTGTAAGGAAGGGGTCCAATTTACATCTTTTGCATAAGACTAGCCAGTTATCCTAGCAGCATTTACTGAATAGGGAATCTTTCCCCATTGCTTGGTTTTGTCAGGTTTGTCAAAGATCAGATATTTGTAGGTATGCCTTCTTATTTTGGGGTTCTCATTGGTCTGTGTGTAAGTTCTTGTACCACTACCATACTGTTTTCATTACTGTGGCCTTAAAGTATAGTTTGAAGTTGGGTAACTTTATGCCTCCAGCTTTGTTATTTTTGCTTAGGATTGCCTTGGCTATTTGGGCTCTTTTTGGGTCCTATATGAATTTTTACATATTTTTTTTTTCCTAGCTCTTTGAAAAATGTCAGTAGTAGCTTAATGGTGACAGCATTGAATCTGTAAATTGCTTGATGCGATATGGCCATTTTAATGATGTTGATTCTCCCTATCCATGAACATGGATTTTTTTTTATTATTATTATTTGTTTATGCCATCTTTGATTTCTTTGAGCTGTGGTTTGCACTACTTGTGGAGGTCTTTCACCTCCCTAGTTAATCCTATCCCTAGGTATTTTATTCTATTTGTGACCATTGCAAATGGGAGGTTTTTTCCTGACTTGTCTGTTGGCTTGACTGTTGTTGATGTATAAGAATGCTATTAATTTTTGCACATTGGTTTTGAATCTTGAGACTTTATTCAAGTTGTTTATCCACTTAAGAAGCGTTTGAGTTGAGACTATGAAGTTTTCTGGATATAGGATAATGTTATCTGCAAACAAGGGTAGTTTGACTTCTTCTCTTTCTATTTGAATGCTCTTTATTTCTTTCTCTTGACTGATTGCCCCGGCCAGAACTTCTAATACTCCACTGAAGAGAAGTGGTGAGAGAGGGCATCCTTGTCTTTTGCCAGTTTTCAAGGAGAATGCTTACAGCTTTTTCCCATTTACTATTATGTTGGCCATGGGTTTGTCATACAAGGTTCTTATTATTTTGAGGTATGGTTCTTCAATACTTCATATATTGAGAGTTTTAACATGAATTGATGTTAATGTTATCGAAAGCCTTTTCTGCATCTATTGAGATAATCAGGTGTTTTTTGTTTTAGTCCTGTTTATGTGATGAATCACATTTATTGATATGTGTATGTTGAACCAACCTTGTATCCTGGAGATGAAGCCAACTTGATTGTGGTTGATAAGGTGTATGATATGTTGCTGGATTTGATTTGCCAGTATTTTGTTGAAGATTTTTTTCATCAATGTTTCTCAAGGATATTGGCCTATAGTTTTCTTTTTTGTTGTTGTACCTCTGCCAGTCTTTTTTTTTTTTTTTTTTTGCAGGATGATGGTAGTCTTATAGAATGAGTTAGGGAGGAGCACCCCTCAATTTTTTGAAATAGTTTTAGTAGGAACAGTACCATCTCTTCTTTGTACACCTGGTAGAATTCAGTCGTGAATCCTCCTGGTCTTGGGCTTTTCTTGTATGGTAGGCTATTTATTACTGCCTCAATTTCACAACTTGTTATTGGTTATTCAGGAATTCAATTTCTTCCTGGTTCAGTCCTGGGAGGGTGTATGTGTACAAGAATTTATCCATTTCTTCTAGTTTATGTGCATAGAAATATTCATAAAATTCTCTAATGGTTTTGTTTCTGTGGGGTCAGTGGTAACATTCCCCTTATCACTTCCGATTGTGTTTATTTGAATCTTCTCTTTTCAACTTTATTAGTCTAGCTAGCAGCTTATCGAGTTTATCTTTTTTTTTTTTTTTTTTTTTTCAAAGAAACAGCTCCTGAATTCTTTAGTCTTTTGAATGGTTTTTCATGTCTGTATCTTTTCTGTGTTTCTATCTCCTTGAAAACATTCCTAAAAAATATCGTATTATAATTTTGGTTTCCGTGTCTCATTACTGTTGTATAGTTACATGATTGATTTTTTAAGTTTATCTTGTATTTCTGATTTTGCTGTAGCACTTGTTAATATTTGAACTTTTCTGGAGTTTCTTTGGATTTTATGTGTATACCAGTATGTCATCTGCAAACAGAGATAGTTTTTATTCCTTTTCGATATATATGTTTTGCCTTTCCTTTTCTTTCCTTATTGTGCTTTTTACTACTTTAATACTATGTTGAAAAAGACTGGCAACTGTTGACATTCTTGTTTATTTTCAGTCTTTGGGGAAAACCGTTCAGTTTTAGGTCATTATGAATGATGTTTACAGTAGGTTATTTTGTTGTGTGTGTGTATGTGTTCTTCTCTCTCTTTCTTGCTTTTTTTTTTTTTAATTATACTTTAAGTTTTAGGGTACATGTGCACAATGTGCAGGTTTGTTACATATGTATACATGTGCCATGTTGGTGTGCTGCACCCATTAACTCATCATTTATATTAGGTATGTCTCCTAATGCTATCCCTCCCCCGCCAACAATAGGACCCAGTGTGTGATGTTCCCCTTCCTGTGTCCAAGTGATCTCATTGTTCAGTTCCCACCTATGAGTGAAAACATGCGGTATTTAGTTTTCTGTTCTTGTGATAGTTTGCTGAGAATGATGGTTTCCAGCTGCATCCATGTCCCTACAAAGGACACGAACTCATCCTTTTTTATGGCTGCATAGTATTTATTCCATGGTGTATATGTGCCACATTTTCTTAATCCAGTCTGTCACTGATGGCCATTTGGGTTGATTCCAAGTCTTTGCTATTGTGAATAGTGCCGCAATAAACATATGTGTGCATGTGTCTTTATAGCAGCATGATTTACAATCCTTTGGGTATATCCCCAGTAATAGGATGGCTGAGTCAAATGATATTTCTAGTTCTAGATCCTTGAGGAATCGCCACACTGTTTTCCATAATGGTTGAACTAGTTTACAGTCCCACCAACAGTGTAAAAGTGTTCCTATTTCTGCACATCCTCTCCAGAACCTGTTGTTTCCTGATTTTTTAATGATTGCCATTCTAATTGGTGTGAGATGGTATCTCACTGTGGTTTTTGATTTGCATTTCTCTGATGGCGAGTGATGATGAGCATTTTTTCATGTGTCTGGTAAAGGGATCAATTCATCAGGAAGAGCTAACTATCCTAAATATATATGCACCCAATACAGGAGCACCCAGATTCATAAAGCAAGTCCTTAGAGACTTACAAAGAGACTTAGACTCCCATACTATAATAATGGGAGGCTCTTTCTTTAAAAGTCGACCATAGTGTTGAAGAAATTCCCTTCATTCCTACAGTGTCTGAGAATTTCATCATGAATAATGGATTTTATTAAAAACTTTTTCTTTGTCAATTAATATTATTATGTAGGTTTTTGCCTTTTAATATAATAGTTTGCATACATTTATTTTTATTAAACCAGTAGTGTAGGAATGAAAATATTAGCTCTTTACCAGGTCTTCTGTGACACTATTCCTATAAGGGGAAGAAGTGCTTCATGACAGATAAACAAGTGTGGAAGTCTAGACTCCCCTCCTCTTCCATTGCTAATGGAACTGAGTAGGGAGTCAGAAGATTTTTTTCAATATTTGATTAGAGTCGGCTGTTTTTGCTAGGCTGTTCCTTTTCTTGTATTTGGGCTGTTAAGAACAGATAATTCTTGTGAATGCTCTATTTTTGTCTCTCTCTACTCATTGTTATTTCCAGTTGGGCTGCTTCCCTAGCACCCAGTGGGATATATAAAAGAAAAAGAAAATCCAGTACCCAGGAAACTTACTTCCATGTTTTTCCTCAAGTCCTGAGGTGCGTAGTCAATATGCCTTCTTCTCTTTCTATTTCAAGATCTTATGTTTGTTTTGCATGTGACATTTGGGGGTTTTAGCTTTATTTATTGTTAGGAATATGGAGAAGTATACCTATTCCATCTTGATTAGAACTGAAAGTTGGCATGTACTTTTTAAGAGCTTAATCACATTAATTGTTGTGCATTGTTTTGCCAGTAAATCTAGAGAATTTTATTGCCACCAGATTTTTCAATCCTTTCAGAAAAAAAATTTCCATTAAAAGCAAGTGGTAGATAATTTATATGTAAAATAGAAGAAGGAATCAACACTTTATATATTTATTTTAGACATAGATCTGCCCTAGAATTTGAGAGACACTGTTAGTCACTATGGAATACAAAAATGCATGAGAAGTTGTTACTTCACTAAAAAAATGATAAAGAATTGATTAGTACATAAAGAAAAATAACCACATAATAGAAATAAAATGTGTCCAATTTAACAAGTGAGGTATGCCCATGATAATATCAAAATACTAAAGAAGGAAAACATAAATTGAGCCAATGGTTTCCAAACAGCATTAAATATACCTAGTGGATTTTAAAAATCAGAGATGCTAGGCACCAACCCAAAGTTTCTGATTTAGTGGAGCCAAATTTTCATTTTTAACAAGTTTTCTGGTATTGTTAATATACTGGTTCAGATACCACATTTTGAGAATTACTAGTATAAGGACTCTGTAAAAAGTTTCTGGAGAGCATAGTTCCTGATACTGCTTATAAATGAATGAGAGTTCACTAGAGTAATCAGAATACAATGCTTAGCTGTCAAAGATGTTCTAAAGATGAGCTCTTAATAAAGATGTAGGAATTAAATATTTTGCATGAAGTAGTTATTGTAAGTCTTAATTTCACAGTGCAGAAACTTTGGTTGAGGGAGAAATGTTATTAATATATATATAAATAAGATAATATTCCAGTTTCAGACTTGGGTTGAAACAACAAAGGTCAGATTTCATCAAAAGGCATCAGAAAAGTTAAAAAGAATGAAGTCATTACTAATGTATTAGTAGAAAAGGGGTTATACATCTTTAAGTTGAAACAAGTTTTGGTTCTATTTAAGGCTAAATATCAGCTTATTTTTATCTGATCAGTCTAATTAAAAGAAGATGAACCTATGAAAGTAAGACCAATGCTAGATTTGCTAAGTGAATTTCTCTTTTTTTTTTCCCTGAATCACATTTTGGAAATATTTGATTGTACAGTGCCTTATAATTAAAATCTTCTATCAGATGCTTCATTTCATTTTCTTCTTACTAACAGCCTGAAAAGGTTGTTTCTCTTTCTCGCCGATAAAAATCAGAGACAACAACAAAACCTGGGTACATGGGAAAGTCATTTTGTTCTACTTTCATAAATTTCAGGTTCTCATGCTCTATATTTTTAGATTAACAATACAATTTTATATAAAGTCTCTTTCTTCTCTTACATTCTAGTTTACTTCTTCAGTATATAATTCCAAAAATGTGTTTAATGTCACTTTTTAAAATTATTTTTACTTTTCAAATTTAAATTATGAAAAAAACAAAGGTATCCCTACCTTAATTATATTACCCTTCTGTTATTTCTGTAGGCATATTTGTTTGGAAAGATTATTGGCCAAAGATGCAAGCTAATTAAATGTAAAACCTGGCACAAAGTAGGTATTACAGAGATATTTGTAAAAATGTATGAGATGATTTACTGTTTCTATCCAGTATAATCACAGCCATACCACCTTTAGACTTCCTGAAAAATGTTCATCAGGAAGTCAAGGTCTGTTAAATATATCATCTGCTTATGGACAAAGATCATAATAAAGTAATCATGACTGTGGAATACTTCAGTTGTGATCCAAACACCTCGTCTTAACAGCTGTATGAAGTTGAATAAGTTACTTGATATCCTGTCTCAAAATACTCATCTATAATGTTAGGATAATGATTAAAATAGGACTTTTGTCCACAGGCATGTTGTCAGATTACATTTAGATCAATATATGGAAAGCATATATATAATGCATTTCTTAAGTGCTCGCTAATGTTATTGATTACATAGAGAACTCATTTAATATGGGTCACCAACCACACAAAGAACATACAAAACTAAAATAAGCCAAACAACCTACTTGTGACCCTTCCCCTTGAGCCCTCACTGGAATCCCATAATAACACTCGAGTTGTGACTAAAGGTAGCTTTAAGGTAGGAAGGGGAGATTAAACCCACAGAAGAAGCTAGAAGGAGAACAGCTATTCTTTGAAGTGTATAGTAAAGTAGCCCCAATATTTCCATCTGGGTCTTTGGAGGCAGAGACAATTCTGAAAAGGCCACATCTCTCTCTCTCTTTCGAATATAATTACTCCAGTATTTTAGAAACAACAACAACTATCCATCTGGAAAAGCGTATGCATACAAGGAAACAATTAGATTCAAAAAAGATGTTTCCTTTTCAGAATTGTCTCTGCCTCCAAAGTGTCAGGTTGAAAGACTAGGACTATTTCACTCTAAACTTTGAAGAACAATAGAGCCTCAGTAATATCCTTAGATTTTTACCTGCCCACTAGTTTTCTTTTCCTTCTTTAGTTGAAATAAGGGAAGGTACTCATGGCAGGGGTGAGTCGAAAGGAAGCAAATGATGGCTTGTGGTCATCATCTCAAAGAACCCTTTAGCCCCTAAGCAAGGGAAAAGGATGCTAAGTAAATTGTAACTGGCAATGATTTAAATATGTCTGCCTGTTCTTTGGCTATGACAATACGGGCACTGATTTTCTTCAAATGCTCCTCTGGAACTTGAGCATCGTTATTAGCACACTACACATGTGAGTCATTCTGTACAGTGAGACATCTTGGCATTGCCCATTGAGTGCAGAGTATTATATCCTGATTACACAACACAGTTATTATTCATTGACATAAGTATCTTGTCTCTCCACTCTCTTTCAATTTTGGACAAATTTAGGGTGACCTGACCACGGTTGCCCCACGGTGCACAAGGCAATATTAACAATTTATGAATGTTCCCATGAATTGTTATTGAAAAGAGAACACAAGTTTATAGAAAAACATGCAATAAAGATGAGTCAGTCATGTGCATTCTAGTTTAAAAACAAAGCAAGCTAAAAACTTTGGTTTCATTTTGACAAATCAAAACGAGGGAGTTAAAGCCGTTACTTGGTTAATAACTCAGAGAGGAAAGAACCTGATATTTGGGCCTATATATTACTATTATACCCAAAAGTCTAAAACTTGGATATGCATATTCTTTCCTAGAGCAGCCTGCAGTGGTCATTGACATGAGAAGTACTGATGTACACACTTTTTGTCCACTTTCACCACACACTTATTCCCAAACATATTTGCCTCCAATTTTCCATTCATGTTCTTTCCAAAGTCCTGAACTACCAGTCAAGTTTTATGCAGAATTTCAGGCATATTGCTAAGTTGGAATGCTTCTCTTTCACACCAGATTATGACCTGTAAATTGCTTAACGCCCTGCTGACTTGGAAGATTCCCCTCAACACCATCTTTCAGGATCTTGCGAATGTGAGGCTATAGTGCAGCAGCCGTCCGTTTTTAGCTCTCACCATACATCAAATTGTCCCAACCATAAACCAGGACCAGGTTTTTATTCCACCCCCACTGGGAAGTAGATAATATCCCATAGGACCATGGGTATGTGTTAAGGGAGAGGCTCAGTCAGATAATAGTAGGTGATTTGAGGAATTCATGACTATCTCTTATAAACTTACTGATGTCCTCTGAGCCATTTCAGACCTGATACTGAATGACACTTTTATCATACTATGGTTTACTAATGTGCTTGTCTGGCTGTATGACTTGATGGACCTGATGATACTCATTTCTGACTATATAATCATTTCATGTTCCATGTCAGGTGCTCAGCATTTACTAGGGACCAAAACATGGTAGAACCTGCTTTTCAGGTGGTATATATATATCTGATGAATATGGCACGGCATTATTCCGGAGCCTTTAGGAGTCTATGCTGCCACTCCTCTAGGAGGGCTCCAGAAATTCACAGAATGCCCTATGTACCAAAAATACATGTGAGATCATGGGCTCTGATGCCCATGTCATGCCACATAGCCCAAGAAGCAGGGACAATTTGTACAACCACCTGAATCTCTTGCAAAGCTCTCTCTTATGCTCTGGTGTCATTCAAAGCTGTTGTCCTTTCAAGACACTCAAGAAATTATTATTTCTGCATTATTGCCAAATCTAGTTTGTATTGTCTCTGAAATCTGAACAGACCTCCAAGTGATGTGCTTCTTTCTTAGTGATTCACATGTATGTAGTCTTTACTTTGGCACCTCTGTCACAACATTCTGTTGACACTTAAAAGCTTCAGTGAAATGGAATGCTGCTGAATTTTTGTTCTTTGGTTGTGCAAATGTTTTACTAGGGCATTCAGAGAACCTATCATTTCTGCTCCCAGATCCAGCCAACAGAATGGTAACAATATTACAGATCAATGTGACTCCCAGAAAAATATCCAGATAATTAAGTTCCCTTCAGAATATATTGTCAAAAGAGTCTAATATTTAACCATAAAAAAGAAGGAAGTTTGAACATATTCTACATCATGAAAGAATCCTGAGGACATTGTCAAATAAAATAAACCAGTCACCAAAAATCAAATATTATATGATTTTACTTATATGAGGTAGTCAATATCATAGAAACAGGAAGTAGAATAGTGGTTTCCAAGTGCTGGGGGTAGGGGTTAATCAGGAATTGTTTTGCAAGATGAAAAGTTATATTCACATTACCGCCTGACAATGTGAATATATGTAACACTACTAAACTATACATTTATACATGTTTAGGATGGTCAATTTTATTATGTGTTTTTTTAACCATCCATAAACATAATTTTAAAGGAAGGATGGAAGTCCTTTCTATCTATGACTGAAAACCTAAAGCACTGAATAAAAGATTGATAATTTTGACTATATTTTAAAAAATCTTCTGCATGACAAAACACACACACATACACAAGTAAAGTCCACAGATAAAACATAAACTGGGAAAAATATTTTCAATTCATATCTTAGACAAAAGGCTCATGCCCCAAATATACATGTGGCTTAGAGAAATTGAGAAAAAATGATCAAGAACCCAATAGAAGAAAAAGGTAAAAATCGTAAGAGTTAGGTCACAGAAAGAGAACTACAAATAGCCGCGAACATATGTAGATTCTCAACATCACTAATAACTAAAGAAATGCAATATAAAAGTACAACACATACCTATCTAGAGGTAACAATCAAACGGTACAAACACTATGTTGCACGTAGGAATTCAAAATGGTACAACTCTTATGGAGGGAATCTAGCAATCTCTTGAAAAATTGCATATGTATTTAGCCTTTAAATCACATATCCCAATACTAAAAATACATCTGTTCACATATTAAATGACCCTTGTTCAAAGTCATTCATTGTGGCACTGTTTGTAATAGAAAGAGTGAAAATAGCACACATGTTCATCAACAGGGACTGGTTAAGAACAAGAGAGTATGTCTGTATCATTCCATTTATAAGAAGTGCTAACGCATGCAAAGCAGTCTATGATAATGGAAGTAAGAATACTGGTTACCTGTGGGGGATGAGAGCCTGGGAGCGAACAAAAAAGAGACTCATAGGGAATTAGAAACACCTCCAATATTTATGTGGGTGGTGGTAACGCAGTTGCATACGCATGTAAATATTGATTAAGAAGTACATTTCAGACTGATGTATTTTACTGTTAAGCTTGCACTTCAATTTTGAAAATTTAAAAATAGGGGTAAGATAATCAGGAAAATGTAAATTAGAATCCCAATAAAACAGTCCTTTACAGTCACTAGGATGGCTGTCATCAAAAAGACAGTTAATAAGAAGTGCTGGTGAGAACATAAAGAATTTGCACCATTTATACATTGCTACTGAGTAAAATGGTGCAGCCACTTAGGAAATAGTCTGACCATCTTTCAAAAGGTTAAATGCAGAGTTATCATATGAACTAGCTGTTCCATTTCTAGTTATGTACTCAAGAAAAAATGAAAATATACACCCACCTAAAAACTTGTACATAACAGATGATAGCATTATTTATAGTAGCGGAAGTAACCCAAATGATCATCACCTGATGAATAAATAAAATGTGCTATATCATACAATGGAATATTATTAAAAATGAAAAGAAGTTAAAAACTGAAACATGCTACAACATGGGAGAAACTTGAAAACATGATGTTATCTTAAAGAAACCAGTCACAAAGCAGCACATACTGGATAATTCCATTTAAATGAAATGTCCAGAATAGGCAAATCCATAGAGCTAGAAGTAGATAGCATGGTAGTCAGGGGTAAAGTGATGTGGGTAAATGGAGGTAATCACTAATGCATATGGGATGTCTTTAGGCTTCTAAACTTGCAATGTTTGCACAACTTTATGAATGTATTAAAAACCAATATAGGCCAGGCACGGTGGCTCACACCTGTAATTCTAACACTTTGGGAGGCTGAGGTAAGCGGATCACAAGACTGAACAAGATGGTGAAATCCCATCTCTACTAAAAATACAAAATAGAAAAATTAGCCGGGTGTGGTGGCAGTCACCTGTAATCCCAGCTGCTCAGGAGGCTGAGGCAGGAGAATCACTTGAACCTGGGAGGTGGAGGTTGCAGTGAGCCGAGATCGCACCACTGCACTCTAGCCTGGGTGGCAGAGTGAGACTCCATCTCAAAAAAAAAGCCCAATATATTGTCTATTTTAAACAGTGTGATATATGAATTATGTCTCAATAAAGTTTTGCCAATTAGAAGAAGAGAGTAGGAGAGTTGATGTAGTCCTGTAGCAAGAATACGAGTGTATACGTGTCTACTGCCTGCTGTGGTTGTTCTTTTTCTGTTGATCTTTTTTTTTTCCTTTATAATAAAATAAACACTAATGCATTTTATTTTGTGTACTTGCCAATCAGAGGCTTGTGTGCCTTTATTAGATTGTCTATTTGATAAGTTTTCCAATTTTAAACGGTCATTGATTTGGTTGAATGTCTAACAAAATAAACAGCAATTCTGAGCATTGTTTCTTTGAAATAAATCCCACTTGATCTTCATCTCCCATTACCAAAGCACACAGTCAAGTGACTAGGGAGCTGAACTAAACTTTATACTTTAGTGATAACGACCAGTGTGGCAAGCTGAATATTTTACTAAGGACAAAACTTCCGGACCTCTTAGAAGCCAGGCAAGAAATAAATATTTGGGGAATTTTTTTTGACAAACTATAGTCTATAACACATTAGATAAATATCTACATACAAATTCATTTAAGTATTTTATCATTAAGTATTGTGTATGAGTATGTACATAAGTTTATGTTGTTTGAATTAACATTTCTTCCATTTTCAGAGCTGAAAAAAATAAAAAACAGTAGCACATCTATGTCATTTTCAGTCACCACATTAAAAATGTTAATTTATTTTTAAATATCTGGCGTGAAATATGCATACTACTAAAAAAAATTAAAATGGAAAATCTCAAGAGAAATCCACTTTAAATGCTTTCTAACATACTGCCCATCTTCTGGAATCAATTACTTCCAAGTAAAAAACAACCATTTTTGTCACTTTTGCATTTTTTTAGTTTAATCATTTTGTTCTTTAAAGTGTTCATTGAAATGAAATAATGGTATAAACTTTGCCATCACTTATGAATCAAAAAATGACAAATCAGGACTGAGGAAATGTTTCTAAAAAGCTTTTGATGATAAAACCTCTTTATAATGACATGTAAATTCTAGGGCTACCTGTTAGGAAAATTTCGTAATTCTCTTCTCTCCAGCCCATTTTATCTTGCCTAAGTGAAGCTTAGTGTTAAGCAATTAGTCAGGTAATGTAGGAAAAAAAAAAACACCAGTTACGTGTGACTATGAATTTAACTTTGGAGGTCATAGAATGAAAGGCATTGTGTAGGTAATTACTTCTTTCACTCTGACGGAGGTAATGAGGGAAATAAAACCTTAAGCTTTTCTGTTTGCAAAAGAATGAAATGAGACCAGAATGTAAGGTCTTTTTCTTTCCTCTTCTTCTTCTTCTTTTTTAGGGAGGTGGTGATAGTCTTGAAATCTTTGAATATCCACTAATTTTAGATTATTTAATACCCAGCTACTCAAATACTTCTAGAAGTGTCCAGCATTCTTCTAATTCAGCTTCTTTTAACATCACAGTTAGAAGTAGACAGCTGGCTGACAGTTCCAGAGAACCTCTTCCTCTAATTAAATACGAGATTATTCTCTTCAATGGTGCATGTCACTGTGTTTAACATCAGCAAATGACATTCATGATGTCCTTTTATATCAGTTACAAATAGTATTCCAGGAGGACTCTGAAATACCCAAAATGTAATGAGTAAAATGCCCCACACATTACAATAAAATAATTGTAAAAAATGTGGATTTCCAGGCATCAGTCTTGTCAAAATAGCTAAATTCTGAGATTGTTTCAACACAGGTATAAAATAAACTTAAACTATTTGTGTGATTATCTAGATAGTAAAAATTACGTTAAAGTATGTATTTTTTTAGTCCACCAGTTTATATTGTTTTACATTTTAAAAATATTAATTATGTATTAGTGTTACACAAACAGCCAAAAGTTTCATTTTGTGTATATTTTTTCTGTTGGGGAAGCCTACATATTCCTGCACACCAGCTAATTAATGACTAAATAAAAATGTAAGTCAAAGCATATCAATATCTTAATAATAAGAAATTCTCCTTTTTCAGATTTGCAGGTGGTCATTTATATGCTCATCAATAATACTAGTGTTTTAAATCTAATAATTTGTCACAAAATTCTTATTTTATTTCACCTGGTGGCAGCATTGGGCACTGGTAATCATTTACTTCCAAAATACTTCTTTTGTTTCAGAAAATCATATCCACCTGGGTTTCCTCCTATATCTCTGACCATTTTTCTCAGTCTCCTTTGCAATTTAAGAGACCTCAAGAGTTGACTTGTCCCAGGCCTCAGCCTTGGATCTCTTGTATGTGAACTCATCCACTCATACGTCTGTAAACACCATCTATAGGCTCATTATTTCCCACCTTTACATTGCTTCTTAATTCTAGAATCAAATATTGAACTCCCTACTTTACATTTCCCAACTAGGTTTCCAATAGAGATCTCAGACTTATCATGTACAAAACTGAGCTAGTCTACCATTTTCCCTGTCAGTTACTAGCAATACTATTGTTCTAGTTGCTCGGGCTAAAACATTGGTATCACATTGGTGTAATTTAGCCTGAGCAACTGGCTAAATCTCTAAGTCTGTCTCTGGTCAGTCAGAAATCCTATCTACTTTGCCTGTAATATATTCAGAATTCCATCACTTCTAATTAGACCACTCTCATCAACCTGATGGAAAACACCAGCATCTCTTACTTTCTCACTGTTCTCTTGCAGTTTATCTTCAATATAGCAACTAGAGTATTATTCATATGTAAGTCTGATTACATACTCCTTTGGTTAAAACCTCCCAATGACATCTCAGATCACGGAAAAAAACAAAGCCAAAATTCTTATTATGATCTAAAAGATCCTACATGATCTGGTTGCTAGTTACTGATCTGACTTATTTTCTTGCTGCCTTGCTCTTCCTTGTCTTCACTCTGCTCTAGGCCACATTGTTTCTCCTGCTGTCCTTTATTTTCTTTCCTGTATTCTGTGAAACACTGCCCTCTGCCCTTTTACTATAACTTCATTTAAGGTTGAAATTGAGATCATTATCCTCTTACATTCCCTTAGCTATTTACTAGATCCTGAAGAATTATTTAAATTGGATGATAGAACTGATACACTACCCCCACCAAAGCAAATGCTACCAGGGCTTTCAGTAATCCTGAGTACACAGGCAGATCAGATGTTGGAAAAACATTTAAAAGTGTAGCTAGCTATTTGTGGTAGGATTGTCAAATAAATACGATGATGTGTTTTATTATTATATTCAAGTGAAAAGTTTGGGAGAAATGCAAGAAGAACAAGAAGTCTGTGTAAATTAAAAAAAAAAAAATACCATAAGAATATCTAGGTGGCATCAAATTAGAGCTTCTGTGTCTATGTCTTTGGTTTTTATGATGTCATTTTTAATGTAAAAACAGAAATTTAGATGACATCTAGTACCTTTGTTGTAATCTTCACTGTATTTTCATGTGCATTTTCTTACATGGACTTATTTGTACTAAATCTAAGGATCAGCAGTTAATAGCCTACTGTGCTTCCCACAAAAAGGATGGTAAGATACAGATATTGAGCTGTCAAGGTAAGAAATTCAGCTTGCTGTCTTTATGCCTCTCTGATAACCAAATAACATGTTTTTATTTTCCCACAAATGATGTCAACCCCAGATTTTAAAATTTTTCCACTGAATTACTAACTGATCTTTTAAAAACAAAACATCATTAGAAAAATACATCCAATCAAATAAATTCACAAACTCTTCTAAGTTTAAATTAATCCAATAACTTTATAAGTTAATAGAAATGTTGCAAAAGTCCTTGGGGAGTGTAGATGGTAAAGTAGACATCTGGAACAGACGAAGATATGGAAATATTTTTAAAGTAATTAAACACAAAAGTCTTTGTTTTTAATGTATGATTCCTTTCTCTGGTCCCACTGCATCATTTGCATCTGCATAAATTCAAGGCTTTGTAGGAGAATTTATTTATGGAGAAAAGAAAAAACAGCTATAGAAAATGAAAGTATGCCTCCACTCTTCACAGAACTGATAATGTTAACAGCCTGCTTGTAAACAGTGTTTCCTTTATAATCTTCCTCCACCCCTGAACAATTTATACAATGATTATAACTTAGCTTTAACAAAATCTGTGCTTTGTTCTCAATTATAAGTGAGAGCTAAACATCTGGTACTCATGGACATAAAGATGGCAACAAGAGACTGTGGAGACTGCTAGAGCAGGGAGAGAGGTGTGGGGACAAGGGTTGAAAAACTAACTGTTGGGTACTATGCTTAGCACCTGGATGATGGCAGCATCACCTCAGCATCATGCAATATATCCAGATAACAAACCTGCACGTGTACCCTCTGAATCCATAAAAGTTGAAAAAAATCTATGCTTGATCTCTAATATTTAGAAGAAAACAAATCATTGGGAAGTTGCATTGCATCCCAAATCGAATGGACATCTCAAAGTCCTTATCTTATGAAGAATAACTGCATTAGGATTCTCCTTATTCCTAATTCTAAAAATACACACTGTGGTGTGACATATTCATAATACTTCTCAGTGTGCCGAGGCAATTAGCTAGTAAGCTTACATCTTCATTATGCAATCATATACATTTAAACTAAGGAATATCAAAGTTTCTGCCAGACTGGTATGCATTAACCATAATGTTGGTATCTAGTTTCATCTTGTGACTTGCTAATAAACTATATATGACAATGAAGGAAAGAGAGACATCAGAAAGGATACAAACATGCAGTCAAAGGGGCCTAAGAAAAATGTCTGCATTACAACATATTATAATCTGATAAAGCATCAAAGACATGTTGAAAATATCCCAAGAAAAATCTCTGGTGAAGGAACAAAGAAAAGAGGTAAGGGAAAAGGCAGTCTTCAACTGGAGCATCCCCCAGTGGCTTTGCTGTAATGTAAGACCACCTTGGCAACAGCGAGGAACAATGGGTCAATGGGAGCTCAAAGGTTATTCTCAAATTTTCAATACTTGAATCGCTTTCTATCATAGTGTTTCATCTTCATTCCTAATTTTACTGATCCTGTGGCAAAATGTCAACAGCGGTTTAAATACAATGTATGTCTAGATATTTAAAACACATATATCAAAATCAGTAAATGTTAAATAAAACATGACTCCCACTATGTTGATATCTATTCCTTTCGAGTAGAAAAAATAAAAAATATTTCTCAAATAATTTTTATATAAGTGAAAACTATAAAAATATCAAGGACAAATGAGATTAATCATTATTACAGTAACAGTGTTCTTGAGATGAACTGCTGATATTTGGTGAATATTAAAATGAACATATAATTCACAAATCATTATATATTCAATAAAACTTACTTGATTTATTTTTATTTCTGCAAAATCACCTTATGTAGTTATAATCACATTCTCACATAATTTGAATTATTTTAACTATAATGATTTAAATATTTTAAATGTGTTCAAAGTGTACAAAATATGAGTTTTTATTAAATATGCAAATTAAGATCAGTGTAATCTTTGGAAATTTTAATATTAGATCTGTTTTCAAATGATCTTTTCTTAAATATTATAAGTAGTCTATTATATTAATCAGAATATTTTAGAAAAGTAATATATATATCATAAAATCAAATAGTACCTGGGCTTAATATTTTAAATCAAAATAGTTACATAAAGTTGTACTGTTTAACTATTTAAAAATTTCATTAAATTGCATGATACTTTGTGCAATTCTTGCATTCAATGTCCTTCGATCCTTCCATATAGTTATGTTTCATGTGTTACATCTGAACCTACTTATACATGCAACTACAGACATCTACTTTCTTATTTATTTTCTACATTTGAAAGTGACATGAATTTTTAAATATTTTATAATATTCCTCAGTAATCACAAGCAACTATTGTAAATACAACATTAATCCCTCTGTATCTTTGGAAATGGGAGGTGGAATATGAGAAAAAAGCAAGAAAATGATAATTGGCATTATGGTAAAAGATACTTTATTATATAAGACTATCACAGTGATACACTTTAAGAGACAATATGACAATATAACTCGTTGCCTCACTAGAAAGCAGTGCTCATCTCTGATTTTGAGAAGCAGATACCCCTAATCTCCTGAACTATTTGAGGCAGTCACTTTGTTCACCTTAATTCCCAAATAGTGTTTGTTAATCAGGAGAGAATATTCTCAGAGATATAAATTGTAATGTTCCCGCAATAAGCACTGCATCCTCACAGAAAATGACATCCATAAGTTCTTTAATAAAATATGTGTGTGTGTGTGTGTGTGCATGAGTGTGTATGTTAAGATAGACATAGTCCTCTAACATGTAAGGGTCAGAGTAGTGTCCTGTCTTTCCTGAGATTGAGTGATATTAAATTGTTGTCTAAGTATGTTTCCATACAAGCAACCCAAACACTTTGTGTGAAAACTACTTTATTTCTTTAAAAATGAGAATCTGCTTGGTTTACATGGTTCTAACTCTTCAGATGGAAGAAATGAATATGGTACCACTTCTTGAAGAAAAAAATAATGTTCAAAATAAAAAAAGGTGACAAGTTGAAGAATGTAATTACTGAAAACATCATAGCAAGACAATTTCATTTGTAGATAAGCATACACCAGAGGTATATTAGCTTTCCATTGCCACTGTAATACATTTCCACAAGTCAGTGGCTTTGGACAAATCGATTATCTATCCCACAGTTCTATAGACCAGAAATTCAACACAAACGTCCTTGGACTAAAATCAAGGTGTCAGTGTGTCTGCATTACTTTCTGAAGGCTCTAGTAGAGAGTCTATTTCTTTGTCTTTTTCGGGTTGTGTACGCTGCCTGTAATCCTGGACTTGTGGCCCCTTTCTTCCATCTTCAGAGATAGCAATATAGTATTTATCTGACAATTTCTTTTTTAAAAAAGATTGGGTAAAATTTACATGATGTAAAATTAGCCATTTTGAAGTGTGGATCACAGTAGCATTTAGCTCATTAATAATGAGTGTTTTCCAACCACCACCTCTATCAAGTACCAAAATATATTTTATCATTCCAAAAGAAAATCCTATACCCATTAAGCAGTCACTTTCTATTTCCCCTACACTCTCCCAGTCCCTGGAAACTGCCTATTTTCCTCCTGCCTATGGGTTTCTCTATTCCAGATATTTAACATAAATGGAATCATATACTATACGTAGTGGTTAATCTTGAGTGTCAGCTTGATTGGATTGAAGGATGCAATGTATTGTTCCTGGGTGTGTCTGTGAGGATATTGTCAAAGGAGATTAACATTTGAGTCACTGGACTGGAAGGGGCAGACCCATACTCAATCTGGGTAGCCACCATCTAATCAGCTGTCAATGTGGGTAGAATAAAGCAGGGAGAAGAAGGCGGAAAGAGCAGACTTGCTGAGTCTTATGACCTTTGTCTTTCTCCCTCGGCTTCCTTGCTCCTCAGTTGGCAGATGGCCTATTGTGGGACTTCATCTTGTGATCATGTGAGCCAGTACTCCTTAATAAAGTCCCTGTCATATATACATCTATCCGGTTAGTTCTGTCCCTCTAGAGAAACTTACACATTATGTGATTTGGCTCTTTTCATTTAATGTAGTGTTTTTAAGATGCATCCACATTGTGGCATGTTTCAGTACTTCATTACTTTTTATAGCTGAATAATATTTCATTGTATGTATATACCACAATTTCTTTCTTAATCCATTTATTTGATGACCATCTGGGTTTTTTCTACCTTTGGCTATTGGGAGTAGTGTTTCTATGAATATGTGTGTACAGGTATTTTTTTGAGTTCCTGTGTTTAATTCTTTGATTATATATGTGTGAGTGGAATTTCTGGGTCATATGATAATTCTGTGTTTAATTTTTTGAAGAGCTATCAGACTGTTTTTTTACAGTAGTTGCACACTTTTAAATCACCAGCAGCAATGGACAAGAGTTTCTATTTCTCCACGTCCTCACTGTGATGGTTAATACTGAATATCAACTTGATTGGATTGAAGAATGCAAAGTATTGATCCTGGGTGTGCCTGTGAGGGTGTTGCTAAAGGAAATTAACATTTGAGTCAGCTTGGAAAGCAGACCCACTCTTAATCTGAGTGAGTACCATCTAATCAGCTGTGAGTGTGGCCAGAATATAAAGCAGGCAAAAAATCACGAAAAGACTAGACTGGCTTAGCCTCCCAGTCTACATCTTTCTCCCATGCTGGATGCTTCCTGCTTTTGAACATCGGACTCCACATTCTTCAGCTTTGGGACTTGGACTGGCTTCCTTGCCCCTCAGTTTGCAGATGGCCTATTGTGGGAACTTGTGATAGTGTGAATTAACAATCCTTAATAAACTCCCCATATACATATACAGGGGAGTTTATTAAGGAGTATTAATTCAGGCTATCACACTACCTATTAGTCAGGGTTCTCTAGAGGGACTGAACTAATAGGATATCTATCTATCTATCTATTTCTCTATCTATCTATCATCTATCTATCTATATATCTAGATAGATAGATATATAGATACACACACATATATATGTATATGAAAAGAAGTTTATGTGAATATACATATATACATTATATATATGTATACATAATATACACATATATGTATACACATAATATACATATGTGTGTGTGTGTGTATATATATGTACCAGGAGTGGTTTGCTGCAGAAAAGATACCCCAAAATATGGAAGTGAATTTGGAACTGGGTAACAAGCAGAGGTTGGAACAGTTTGGAGGGCTCAGAAAAAGACAGGAAAATATGGGAAAGTTTGGAACTTCCTAGAGGCTTGTTGAATGACTTTGCCCAAAATGCTGATAGCAATATGGACAACAAAGTCTAGGCTTAGGTGTTTTCAGATGGAAATGAGGAACATGTTGGGAACTGGAGCAAAGGTGACTTTTGTTATGTTTTAACAAAAAGACTGGTGACATTTTGCACCTGCCCTAGAGACTGTGGAACTTTGATAAGAGAGGTGGTTTAGGGTGTCTCGCAGAAGAAATTCCTAAGTGGGGAAGCATTCAAGAGGTGACTTGGGTGCTGTTAAAGGCATTCAGTTTTAAAAAGGAAACAGCATAAAAATTTGGAAAATTTGCAGCCTGACAATGCAATAGAAAAGAAAATCCTATTTTCTGAGGATAAAATCAAGCCAGCTGCAGAAGTTTATGTAAGTACCAAGGAATCAAATGTTAATCTCCAAGACAATGGGGAAAATGTCTCCAGGGCATGTCAGAGGTCTTCATGGCAGCCCCACCCATCACAGGCCTGGAGACCTAGGAGGAAAAAGTGGTTTCATGGGCTGGGCCCAAGGTCCCAGTGCTGTGTGCAGCCTAGGGATTTGGTGCCCTGTGTCCCTTCCACTCCAGCCATGGCTGAAAGGGGCAAACATAGATCTTGAGCCATAGCTTCAGAGGGTGCAAGCCACCAGCCTTGGCAGCTTCCATGTGGTGTTGAGTCTGTGGGTGCATGGAAGTCAAGAATTGAGGTTTGTGAATCTCCAGCTAAATTTCAAGGATGTATGGATGCCCAGGCAGAAGTTTGCTGCAGGGGCAGGGCTCTCATGGAGAACCTCTGCTAGAGTAGTGAAGAAGGGAAATGTGGGGTTGGAACCCCCACACAGAGTCCCCACTGGGGCATGACCTAGTGGAGCTGTGAGAAGAGGGCCATCATCCTCCAGACCACAGAATGGTAGATCCACTGACAGCTTGTGCCATGAGCCTGGAAAAGCCACAGACACTCAACACCATCCCATGAAAGCAGCTGGGAGGGAGTCTGTACCCTGCGAAGCCACAGGGATGGAGCTGCCCAAGACCATGGGAACCCACCTCTTGCATCATTGTGACCCAGATGCAAGACATAAAGTCAAAGGAGATCATTTTGGGGCTTTACAATTTGACTGTCTCACTGGATTTCAGACTTGCATGGGGCCTGTAACCCCTTTGTTTTGGCCAATTTCTCACCATTTGGAATGGCTATATTTACCCAATGCCTCCAGCCCCATCAAAACATTATTTCTTCTTTTGTTTATTATCATTATTATTACTATAACTAGTCTAGTGGTATATCATCACGATTTAGATTTGAATTTCTCTAATGACTAATGGCATCAAATATCTTTTCATATACTTGTTGCTTATTTGTATATTTTCTATGGAGACACAACTATTCAACTACTTTGCCTATTTTTTAACTATGTGGTTTATCTTTCTTGATGTTGAGTTCAAGAGCTCTCTAAATATTTTGGATACTATATTCTTATCAGATATAAGATAAGCACATATTTTCTTCCCCTCTATAGGTTGCCTTTTCACTCCTTGATAATGTCATTTGCAGCACAAAGGTTTTTCTTCTGATAACATGATATAGAATATACTTTTTTCTTACTCATTCTATTGGTGTCATATGTAAGAATCCACTGCATAATCCAAGCCTGTGAAGATATACATCAAATGTTTCTTATAGAAGTTTTATTTCTAACATTTTGACTGTTGAGCTATTTTGAGTTATTTTTATGAGGTGGGGGTCCAGCTTTTCTTTTTTATATAGATTAGCTGTTCCAATGAACATTTCCTTTGAGCATGACATTTTATCATCATATTTAGAGTAAGTTTTGAAAACAAGAAGAGTGAGTTCTCCAAGTCCTAAACTTTGTTGTTCTTTTCCAAAATTGTTTTTGCTATATTGGCCCCTTGCAATTCCATAACAATTTGAGGATTTGCTTTTCTGTTTTTACAGAAAGGGCCATTTGAATCTTTATAGTGATTGCATTAAATCCACAAATCACTATATGTTGCATTGCCATCTTAACAATATTAAGTCCCCCAATCCATAGATACAGACTGTCTTTTCATTTATTAATCTTCTTTAATTTTTTAAACAACATTTTTTTAGTTTTCAGTGTATTGGTCTTGCATATTTTTGGTGAAATTTAGTGTTAAGAATGTCATTATTTTTAGTACCATTGTAAGTGGAATTGTTTTTCTAATTTCAATTTTGGATTTTTTATTGCTAGTATGTACAAACTGATTTTTTGTGTTGATTTTGTACGTTACAACTCCATTGAATGTGTTTATTACATTTTATAGTACCGTTTTGTGGAATTTTTAGAATTACACAAACATGTATTTTATACATATGTGTATATAAGATCATGTCTTCTGAGAATGGGGATGGTTTACTGCTTGCAATAATCTGAAATAATCCTCCCATGCTAAGGTCTTAACTTTAATCACATTTCAGAATACATTTTTGCCATGTAGTTTACATCTTCACAAGTTTCAAGAAAAAGAAAGAGGGTATTTTTGTTGGAACATTATTCTGCTTTGACCATAAGGGAAGATGGGAAAGAAGGCGAACTTGGGCTGCTCATATTTTTCTTACATGTTCCTCTACTTTTCCTTAGCATCGTTTATCACAGAATTGTTTAAAACTATTTTATACCTATGTATTACTTTTTGTCTCCTTTGTTAGACTCCATGTTTCATGTAAGTCTTATGTATTTTACTGCTATCTCTACGGCTAACACACAAGAAATATTCAATAATATGTTTATGAATATTGGCTGACTGATTTTGAAATGGTCTCTGTAAGGACACAGTGATTCTCACGTTGGTTGAATTTGTCACTTATGCGTCCTGTAAGATTTAGCAAGTGTTAATGCTTTTATTTCTACAGTTTTCTCTTCCACCCTAGATGAAACGCTGAATCAACTTAGTCATACTGTTTCTAGAATTGTCCTATGTCCTTAGCTTAGTGTTGCCAGATAAAATACAGGGCTTCCAGTTAAGTTTAAATTTCAGGTATGCCACAAATAATTTTCAGTATAAAGACATCCTGTATCATACTTGGAGATGCTCATACTAAAACATTAGTCATGGTTTATTTGAAATTTAAATATAACTGCATGTTTTAAATTTTAATTTATTAAAACTGGGAACTCTATCTAGGTCGGATACCTAGGTTTTCTATTTTATCTTATTTTAAGCCAGAGTCGATCATATAGTGATTTTTAATATCTTACCTTCACCCTGGTTTCTGTTTCTGAATTCCTCTGTGGTAGAAATTGGCAAACTTTTTTGTAAATGTCTAGATGGCAGATATTTTAGAGTTGACGCACTGCGTGCAGTCTTTTTTTGCACATTCTTCATTGTGTATTTTTTGCCCAACTTTTTAAAAACGTAAAAAGTAAAAGATGTTCCCAACTTATGGATCATACAAAAACAGACTGCAACCTCACCGCAAATGTAGTTGGCTAACTCCTAACACTGGAATTATTGTTAGATATAATCTCAATTTCTAGAATAGAGATGCTGGTTTATTCTTTCAGGAAACCACCTACCCTCTTTTTGGTTTGAAGACCTGATCTTAAACAATTATTGTAAAGGCCCTTTTGATATCTTCTATTGCTTGTAAAATGTCTGCTTTCTGGGATTCAAATCAGTTCTCTACTTACCTTCATCCTACAGCCCACTTTCATATTACAACCAAGACCCTACAACTCATCTTCATTCTACAACCATGGCTGATTTTCCACCAATCATCTGTTGCTTTTGTTAGTCCAAACATACCCTGAGATGGGAGTGGGCATCAAAAGTTTTGTTAGATGAAAAGCATGTCATAAAATTCGTGGGAATGAAGCCAGAAACTATCTGTCTGCAATGTAGCTGTGACCTTGCAAAAGAGAGAGAGAAGGAAAAGGGGTAGGGTAGAAGCCACTCGGATTGCAGCTCAGATCCATGAATATTCAGCAGAATTCATGGCGTGTCCCATAGCCAAAGACTGATAGGAGAGCTGTCTCCTGTCTCCCAAGAATAGACTTTAGTATTCCTGTCACCTCAGTTACTGCCAGACAGAGACTCATGGGAAGTGTGTCCTTAACATGAACACAATAATATTAATAAGTTTCAGGGCACAGTAGTTGTGACAATCAATCCATTAGGTTTCCTACACTCAGAGATCTAAGAGGTACATTGTCCCATGGCATAGGCCGATACTGCAGAATATCATAAGAGATAAACCATTGATCTTTTCCCATCCAAGAGAACAGTATACTATGTAGCTAGCTAGCTAGCTGGATAGATAGATTGATAAATAGATAGGTGTGTAGATAAATAAAGTACCTTTCTCACCAGAATCTCCCTTCAATAACAATCTAAACAGAGCCCCTCTGTCACTAACAGAGCTGACAATGTCTGTACCCTATTGGAAATAATTCGTGTGGCCAATCTCCTTTTCAATATCCTAAGCCCTTAAAATATAGGTAAGGTGGTAGACATTTTTCTGGACAGTGTCATTGTGTAGAGAAATCACCAGCACCTGAACTGATCAGAATAACTCAAAATCCTCCTCCCCATCCAGTCTCTTCTAGGCTTTGCCTACATCCAAAGCCTTGTTAGTTGCAGTGACATTCTAGATCTACTTTCAAATTCTGGCCTCTCACAGACAGTAATGTTGTGAACTTTAATGTTCCCCTAGTTTAAGTTCCAAGAGATGTTCATTTTCTAGCTTATAAAACAATAAAATGTATAATTTTTTATGTATGTGGAAATGTTCTCTAAATTTCTCAATAAAAATTAAAATTTCAACATCCGTTATTGTTTAAGTGATTTCTATAAAACTGTTGACATGTGGATTGTGACCAATATTTGTTAATAATATTACAAATAGCAAATGGTTTACAAAATATATATGCTTTACTCTGAGGCATAATTTCTGGAAATGTTTCTGGTGTTGGAGCTTGTCACATGTTAACGTCTTGCTTTCCTTCCTCAGTCACAGGATGAGTAAGCAGAATGTAAGGCTATATAGATCACAGCTAAGTTACAAAACTCAGCTAGTGGAAAATGTCAGGTACATAGACATAATCATAATGAATTTAAAGTTTGCTTGTGAGGATGAACCTAAAAAGTTGTTGCATAAAAAGCAGTGTATCCAAGCCTGAAAAGTAGTTGCAATAATCACCTGCATTGTGTGTAGAAATCATGTCCTGCATTTCATATCTATACATGGTCTATCATTAGAAATGTAACTCTGCAGTTCATTCATTACTTTTTTTTTTTTTTTTTTTTTTTTTTTTTTTTTTGAGACAGAGCCTCACTCTGATGCCCAGACTGGAATGCCAGTGGCACCATCTCGGCTCACTGCAACCTCCGCCTCCTAGTTTCAAGCGATTCTCGTGCTTTAGCCTTCCACACAGGTGGGTTTACAGGCACGTGTCACCATGCCAGGCTAATTGTTGTGTTTTTAGTAGAGATGGGGTTTCACCATGTTGGCCAGGTTGGTCGCGAACTTCTGCCTCAAGTCATCTGCCTGCCTTGGACTCCCAAGTGCTGGGATTATAGACCTGAGCCACTGCACTCGGACATTAACTACTGTTTAACCAATCAAATTTCTCCACATCATAAATGGGGTACCTTATGCTGTTCTCTTGGTAAAAACCTCTTTTTAGTGTTTTTAGTGATACTTTTGAGTATCTCAAAAATACTCAGTGAGGATTGGAGAATATTGGCATTAAATGCATCTTAATTGTCAAATTTCTTACTAGTCTGGCCTTGGCATTAATTCTCTCACATCTCATCTCCGTGTGGTGGAATCTGAGAAAATGAAATGTCCATCTTCTCTTTATATTTTCAGCAATAAGGAGTTTCTTGCTATATTTCTATTATATTTTCCATATTGTACTTTTTTGACTGGTAATCTTCTCATGTTCATTCATCCATCTCAATCCTGTTTTATAATATCAGAGAAAGAGAAAAGTTTGTAGATGGTTTCTTGTGGTAGGCTGTCAGATTCCTTGAGAGACTGTTAATGCCCCCTCTTAAATATTTTCTTAATCATAAAAGGTAATTCTCAGTTCTTCGTATTATTCCTTATGGTAATTTCTAGCAACTCATTGTTTCCATCAAAATTCTGGAATAAATCCTGGCTTGCCCATTGGAAAGTTCTCATCTACATCAAACTATGAGCCTAAGAATATAAGAATGAAACTTGCAAAATAAAAAATGTTTCTAAGTGTTATCACTACTGTACTGTATACTACTGAATTTTTGGTGTGAGTGGTTAGATCATGTTAAGCATGGATGATTCTAGTCTAGACAAGAGAAATAGTTTACCCCAAACTGCCAAAAATAGCATAATGAGGAGGGAAATCGAAATCATAACTGTGGAGGGAGGCCAATGATTCAGGCCAGCTTCAGGCATTAAGATAAAATACTGCAGCAAACAAACAAAAATTTACAAAATCATAAGCTAAAAACCTCCTGGACAAATCAGGGGAATTGAAGGTTCATCAGAACAGGGAGTTCTTCCTGAGTGTTTCTTGCGGTGCCTGCTGCAGGGCCCCAAAACAGAACTGTGGGAAGTAAGATGTCATTTTGGAATGTGCCCCGTTTGGAAGGTGTGGTGCTTTTGTATGCACCTATTTAATTTTTACAGCATTTAAAAGTCAGGTGTCAACTCCATTTATGTATAAAATTGCAGAGCACCTAAGTTTGTACACCAGGCCACAAGTCACAGATTTAGTAAGCACTCAGCTCCAAATCCCACAAAAATACCTGATCCTGTGTGTGATGTCCTATAGGCCCTTCTGAAAATTACCAATGACAAAAAGTTAAAAGTAAAGATATAATCACAGCAATAAAGAGCCCCAAAGGATATGTCAAATCTGATCAATAGATGTTAAAGGGTTTTTGTGGGAAATGTTAATTTATTTTCCAAATCCTTTGAGAATAACATATGGAAAATGGGTTAAAAAACTGTTCGGGAAACTTATGACAGTCAAATAAAAATATAATTAGTTAAGGATTTATCATTTGCTCAGTATGTGGCAAGCTACTTGTACAAAACTCTCAAAAATAAATATTACAACTACCATTTTACAGATGAGAAACTGAACTATAAGAAAAGTTGATTAAGTTATTAACATTATACAACTTTCAAGTGATGAAAGCAAGACTGAAGTTAAATTTTATCTGACCTGAATACCTATGATTAAGTTGCTATGCAATGACAAAATTTCTGAAAACACACCCTGTTAACCCATTTTGATATGGATTATCAGAAAATATATATGTCAATATATTGATAATGGTATCTAAAAATAGACATTTTATATATTGGAGCTTCTGAGACCTCTTTAATTTCCATATTTTCTTACTCTAAAAATGTTCTCTTGGGTTGACAACTATGTTCCAAAAATAGTCACAGAAATTAAAAGTTATAAATTAGAATTTGGAAGTTACAAACTCTGATAAAAAATGATTCAAGCTATTTAAATTATTTTTAATGTATTCTACGTGAAGAAAAAACAACTCTGTTAGCCTTAATCATAATGTAAGATGGTAGATGCCTAAAATAATGCTAGGAGAAGCTTTCTTCCATACAAGCAGAATAATTTTCACATATAAATTAACACCAGGCTGTCATCTAGCCACACGGCAGATTAGACCACTGGGAGTTGGAAGATAAAACATCGATTTTATATCAGAGAATGAGGGAAAGTTCAAGCAGAAAGTGATATCAAATGGAATACATTTAAATAAAAAAGAACCAGTAAAAACACAAACTAAAAAAAAAAATAGTAATGCTATCACGTTTTTTAAGATTTGGTATTCAACAACCTCGACCATCTGCAGTGACTGAAATATAGAAAGCAAACAAAAATTTTCTGTTAGTAATAAAATAATGTATAAAACATTTTGTGGTTAAGTGTTCGAAGACAGCATCGAAGAGATCTTTGCACACAGTTCTATAAAGGTGATTATCTCTTTCTCCAGGCCCGAGCACATTTGAGGGGGCAAATTAGCAGGTGCAGAAATAAGCATTTATAAAGCAGTAGCAAGAAGTGAAAACCTATAGCCTGAAATTGAAATGAGAAAGTAAATATCTGTGAAAATACAAAATATTTCAGTGTCATATTCATTTATTATAGGGCAAACAGTTCTATATTTCTCAATACCCCCTGAAGATATTATATAGGTGTAATAGTTTACTAAAGGAAACATGTTTATATTAATGTCTCTGCATCGTTAGAAAGAGGTAAATTGTACTCTAGTTACAAAAAAATAGAAAAATACGTAATACTGTTAATAGAACACAATTTTGTTTTCCCATGAAGAATGGCTAAGTAGGGAATCCAAATAAACAAACACCTTTCACCCACTCCAAATTTCACCTTGAAATATACAAGCCTCAGGTAGCAAGAAATGTACTTGGAAAATGAAATAGCTTTACAGGCATGTACAATGTGCAAACACGTGTGAATAAGCATAAGCAGGAGAAGAAAGTTAATGAGAGACTGAGACAGAGTAGGTGATTTTGAGTAATAAATCTGGCTTAGTCACATTTAATACTTAACTATTAATTTTTTACGAGATTAAAAAAAATAGAAGCAAAAAAGGGAACACATTTGCCTATCCAGGGGCTTTCTCTCATCGTTTAAATATTTTAAATCATTTTCCTGTGTGGTAACTCACTAGCCTCCCCTTCCCTCCTCAGTCTTTCTATAGCTATTAACAGAGCGTAAAGAACTCCATGAGACAAATAGACAAATCTATCCTTTCCACGATCAGCTCTTCTGTCAGGGAAGCTGATGCAGTAAATCTTTCAAAAGACAAATTTGTCAGTTGGTACTGAAACAGCATGTGAGTTCTGTAGTCAGTGTTTCTAAAAGAACACAAAGAACTTAGGAAACAGTTATATTGAAAGTTACCAATATGGGAAATGCATTAGAAAGAATCAGGTCAGAGAGGCAAAAACTCAATTATAATCCCACAAATTGAGATGGCAAAAATCTCAACTGACTCAAATTTCTTGGCTCCTACCACTAGCTACATTTATATTGGAAATGAGTGGAACCTCAAGCTGTGCTGGCAGCCTAACACCTGTTCCCCCCTTTTCCCTTGGGTGGCTGAAGTAATTACCCACCTTTACCTGCACCAGCATAGATCTGTGAAATGTTGGTCATGTCGAGTCAATCATTGCCTTGTTCTAGGGTGCCAAATGATCATCTGCTAGTCAGAATTGCAACATTGCTGGCAGGCAAATCTATTAGTTCGTTCCATTTTTGAGTCTGGTCATGCCCAAATATTTGTTGGTCAATTTGCAGTTTTTTCCTACAGTATGCACCCTATGGACAGAATTGTAGTTTAGTTGAACTGTACTTTCTATGTGTAAGCTTTTAAAATGATTTTTACACATGATTACATTTGAGAAATGTCCTCAATTACACCTTTGAATATAATCATGATTTCCACAGAACAGGAACACACACAGAAGAGACTATGGCTTCTCTTTATGAGCACACCAAAAAATGTGCCAGCTCTGTGGAACATTTATCAGATTAACCATGACATACTTTAATTTATAGTACAGACCTCAGCCATCAATCTGTCCTACCTGGGCAAAATCACGAACAAGAGTAACAGCCAAGTTATAACATCACTGTGTATCCCTATCAGCAAAATATCTAAGCAGGAAATTATTGGAAGTTTGTTGTCCCATTACACAACAAGTAACTATGAAAAAGATACCTAAGTTTTTCTGTTTTGTTTCACATTCTTGACTAGTAGAATTGAATCATTATTTCTCATCAGAGAACACTTTGTAGCTTACAATGACAATGCAAGCAAACATTTTGTTTCCTTCATCTGGAGAAGAGGCAAAAATGGGCTCAAAAGCCTGGAAAATAACTGTACAGAAAAAAGAGGGATGAAGTGATAGAAAATCTGAAGTTAAAGAGTAGAGAGTTCATGGAGTTCGTGACATGTTACCTGAAACTATTTTTGTAAAAGCAATAGTAAGTACATCTCCTGATACAAAGACAATTTGGGTTGGATTTAGATACTTGAGGGAAGAGCAGTTTATCCAGCCATATTGACAAAAGGAGAAACACATGAGCAGGTTCAAGTTGATCATGAGTTTACAATTAAAACTATTGTTTGAGGCTCAAGACTTTAGACAAAAACATAAAAAAAAAATGGACCTGTACGGTATTTGGTATCATAACTAAGCTTAAGCCACTGATGCACTATGGTGTCTATCCTTGGACAGTGTAATTATGGAAAAAGAGAGAAATGCTGAAGAGGTGTCGAAGAAGGAATCCACCCATTCGAAAGTATCCAGCATGGTTCCAAATTTATGCTAAAGACTCTTTGTTAATACAGTAAATGTAACAACTTTCTAACATTGATATAACTTTACATAACAAATAAGGGGTCTAGAACAAGTCACTATTTCTGCATGCAGGAAAATGTAAAAATGAATAAAATCACACAGGCAGAGCTATGTATGGAGAGAATCAAATAGTACACCATTAGGCCTTTAAATTAAACTGAACATTGGACCTATCCCCACTATATCCTCCTATCCTTCTTATATCTGCCTATCCTTCCTATACCCATCTATCCATTCTATATTCTGTGACATTAATATTTTCCCTTTGATATAAGTGTATATGTAAAATAATTATTTGAAAAAAACTTAAAATATATTTCTGTCATTGAGAAAAAACAAAAGTTGCTCAGGTGTCATGTGAGCTTAACCCATTTACAGATGCATTTATTAATTTATAGAAGAGGAAAAGCAAGGCTCATTTACTAGGCATTTTGTGAGAAAGAGCTAATTAATAATTGTAGTTTAAGCATTTGAAGTGGCTACTTATGAAGTTCTTTCAAATACAAGAAGCTAAATAAAAGTTTAGAGTATCTAATTAAATTTGAAAACTTTTAATAAAAACTGAATATATTAGTACTTTGCAGATTGTGATTATATAAATTATGTTGATATTTAATAACTGCATTCTGTATCACTATTAATTTTAATACTTTGTATAGAGAAATATTATAATTACTACAAAGCTAAATGCAACTGTAATTATTATTTTATGATTATATATACATATAAATTATTACAGAATAAAATATTTCCTATATGTCATTTTATATTTATATTAATATGTGTACCAAATACATTAGGTATTAATTTTGTACGATAGAGCTGGTAATATAAACAAATGTTTTTAATTTTCTTCAGTTGAAAAGAATTATTGTGCAGCTTTTACATTCCAAGCCCTATAATATAAAATTTATAATAATAAAAGTTGTTTTAAAAAAGCTCACTGTCTAGTGGTTACTAAGACACACATACTAGAATATCATTTGGTGTGCACTGAGAAAAAGAAATAAGTAATGAAGCATTTGGATATTTTGTATGAGCAAAGAGAGTAATTTAGGTTAGCGCATTCTGGATTGGGGGATGCAGGAAACAATGGGCGTAGATGTAGTGGTGAGTGGTCAGTGGGCAACAGTATGTAAACAAAAAGGGAAAAAATCATACTTTTATTCATCTGTTCATTTGTCAAATATATTTCAGATACCAACTGTGCACTGAGCATTATCATCAGTGTTGTAATTAATAAACATGTTTCCAATGATTGTTATGCAGTTTTGAGTAAGAAAATTGTTTGATGGCATCGACTTACAGGTGAGTCAGACTGACCAGTGTAGAAAAGCATGATGATTCTCTTCACCTCCTCATATGGCATCTCCCTTAGACCCTCAGGATCAGACAACTTCAGGTATTATCTTAGTACCTGAAATAACATCATCTCTTTAAAAAAATTATTTGGCTATTTTGTTCAAGCAGATACTATTTTGCAAAACACTTGATGGCACATATAATAAATATTTAGTCTGCCAAAAGCTGATAAAATAGTAATTATTTTACATAAAAGAATCACATTTCACAATAGATACTAACAGTTCAAAAGGATGATCTAAATTGACAAAAGATAGAAAATAAACTGTTAATATCAGAGATTATATATTGATTTGTACATTGAAATGACAAAAAATCATTGGAGATTATATATTTATGTCTACATTGAAATGACAAAAACATTATTGAAAGAAATTAATTAAGACCCAAGTAAAAAAAAAAGACATTCTGTGCTCATGGGTTGAAGACTTAATCTTGTTAAGGCAGAAATATTCCCAAAGCTGATTTACATATTCAACGTAATTCCTATGAAAATTCCATCTTTTTTCCCTGAGAAATTGATTCATATGGAAATTCAAGGAACACAGAAAAGCCAAAACAATACTGAAAAAGAGAATAAAATTGGAGAACTCATACTTCTTTAATTTCAAACTTATCACCTCACTACAATAATTAAGACAATGTAATACTGGAATAAGGATGTGTATATAGATCAATTGGATAAAACTGAGAGTCCAGAAAGAAGTCTTCACGCCTATGATCAATTTGTGTTCAATTAGGGTGCCAATACAACTCAGTTGTAAAAGAATCATATTTGCAAAAAGCGGTACTGATAAAATCATAAATCAACATGCAAAGAATAAATTTGGACATTTACCTTACACTATATACAAAAATCAACTCAACATGCATCACAACCTAAATCTAAGAGGTAAAACTGTAAAAATTTTAGAATGAGAGTTGTTTGCAAGTATTTATGACTTTGGGTAAGGGAATGATTTCCTATATGTGACACTAAATATATATGCAACAAAAGGAAAAAAATAGATAAATTAACTTCATAATTAAAAACATTTGTGCTTCAGAAAACAACATCCAGAAAGTTAGAGGACAATCCATAGAATATGAAAAACTATTTGTAAGTTATATTCTAATAAAGGATTTCTAGCTAGAATATATAAAAACACTGCAACTTTGCAGGATGATTTATAACATAAATGTAAATGGGCAAACTATTTGAATATACATTTCTCAAAATAAAATCCAAATAAGCAATAAGCACATGAGAAGATGCTCAACATCATTAGTCATTAGGGAAATTAAATCAAAAGCATAATGAGATACTACTTCACACCTATGCTAACTGTAATCAAAAACATAAACTATATCAAATGTTGGTAAGGATATAGAGAAATTAATACCCTTATATATTTCTGATAGGCATGTAAATTTTGCAAATTCTACAGAAGACAGTTTGTTGTTCCTAACCTAAACATTGCATTACTATATGACCCAGCAGTTATACTACCATGCATATAGACAAGAAATTTTAAATATGTGTTTACAATAAAATACCAAAATATTCATGGAAACAATATTCAATATAGCTAAAGAGTGGAAAAATAACCTAAATGCCTATCACTTGCTGAATAGATAAACAAAATGTGATATATTCATACAATGAAATCTTTTTCAGTCACCAAAAGGGATAAAGAACAGATACATTCTCGAACATCAATGTAACTTGACAACACTATGCGGAGTAAAAGAAGCTAGACATAACAAACCACATGTTGTATATTTTCACTTATATTTAATGTCTACCAAGGCAAATATCATAAACAGAAAGTTGACTAGTCATTGCCAAAAGATGAGGAGAGGGCTAGATACTACCGATGGTTTCTTTTTGTGCTGATGAAATGTTCTAGAATCAGTGGTGATATTTCTAAAACTTTGTATATACAAAAAACCACAAAGTTATTCATTTTTAAAGGGTACAAATTTAGGACATGTTGTTGTATCTCAACAAAAAATTATATACAGTTTTACAATAAATAGCTTGAATTATAAATAATTAATAAGTAAAGTACATAGGCTTTTTCAGAAATCATATAATGGATTAATTTTCTTTGTTGTTTAGATTTGCTGAATCAGTATTCAGTTCTCCAATTCCCTTGATTTGTTTTGAAAAAATTCATTGCATTTTCTGCATGACACTATAATGGTGGATGCGTGTCATTATTAATTTATTGAAACTCATACAATGTACAACTCTAAGAATAAACCCTAATATAATCTATGGACTCTGATAACAATGTATCAAAGTTAGTTCATGATTGTAACAAAAGTTCTACTCCGATGGGAAACGTTTACGGTGGGGTTGGCTATGATTTTATGGAAGTGGGGGTGTATAGGAGAACTCTCTGTACTTCCTGTTATTCTGTGAACCCAAAACTACTTTTTAAAAAAGGATATTAAAACACGACACGTTGTATTTGAGCATGCAAATCACCTTTATACGGACACAGCCAGATATGCATAAACACTGCCTACTCAACTATGAATATCCTATCACATCTTTGTGATTTCTAAAGTCTCAAATAGATACTCATTTCTTTGCACATTCTCTTGAAGTCAAATGCCACATTAAAAAAATCTCTGTGTTGTATTTTGTGTTTGCTTTCATCTAAATTCTTAAAATGCACGGAGATATAAAAGGAATAAACTTGAACCATCGCCTAAGCTTATATTGTTCTTCAAATAAATGGATTAAAAGATAGCTTTGTCTAGAAAATGGCAATATTTGACATTAAATTCCAAAATCCATATAGTCTCACAATAATTGTTGTTTAAGAAATAATTTATCATTGAATACTAGTGAAACATTTGAAAAGATGATCATTGGCCGGGCGCGGTGGCTCAAGCCTGTAATCCCAGCACTTTGGGAGGCCGAGACGGGCGGATCACGAGGTCAGGAGATCGAGACCATCCTGGCTAACACGGTGAAACCCCGTCTCTACTAAAAAATACAAAAAACTAGCCGGGCGAGGTGGCGGGCGCCTGTAGTCCCAGCTACTCGGGAGGCTGAGGCAGGAGAATGGCATAAACCCGGGAGGCGGAGCTTGCAGTGAGCTGAGATCCGGCCACTGTACTCCAGCCTGGGCGACAGAGCGAGACTCCGTCTCAAAAAAAAAAAAAAAAAAAAAAAAAAAAAAAAAAAAAAAAAAAAAAAGAAAAGATGATCATTTTGTTCTATATCTCTTCAATATCTGTGACTATTTTACTTAAATATTTTGGTGCTAATTTTAATTTACAGGTCATTTTCTACCAAGAACATAGTCTGCAAAACTGTAGCAAAACTGAAAAACAATGCAGTCTTATATGCTTTAAAGTATCAATCTGAGTTTAAATTTTCACAAAGAATCTCTAGAAAATTAATCAAAACTCCCCATCTTATTGTTACTGAGCTGTATAAATGCCATAATTAACACTATCTACAATTAGGTCAAATTCCTGCTGTCATGTAACTTTTTAATCTAAGACTAGGTAGAAGTTTCTGACAGGAAAATGTAGAATAAACTTTAATTTCAAAAAAATTAATATGATTAACATTTTAAGCAGCTATTTATATAATTCTGAAGATTATGACTCATATTAGTCATTTTTAAATACTTTAGAACCAGAACACTGTTCTTATCAGAAATCTCCACACTTAAAAATAGACAAGTTGCTCTGTTTCAATGGGAATAAGGGTGGGCATTTCATGGAGTTCTTAGATTATTCTCAGTCCTTCATCCCTGACAAAGTTTCTAAATTACATCATCAGGACCCTGAATGGCCAACTTAGATGTTCCAAAATTACTGATACTCAAAACAAAATTTTAGCCTTTGACCTTTTCCTGTGAAAAAGCAAAATGTTATAGGCCTCCAATTTCTTGTCTATATTTGTTAGGAATAGGTTCAACTTTGAGCAAATAAATATATAGCTTTACTTATTAAACTATTAATTAATTAATAGTTTAAAATAAAGAGCAATCTTTCCTCATAACTAGGGTGTCTGGTTATAGGTAGTTACTTGCCCAAAGATGCCATCCACAATTCAAGCTGTTTCTAATATTCAGATTCAAAACTCCTTGGCCATATTCAAAGCGGAAGTGAAAAAAGAGTTTGAAGATAAATCTTTCCATAGGTAGGTTGAGTGGGTTTTGTTTGTTTGTTTGCTTGTTTTAAAAGAAACCACAGTTTCTTCTCAGTAAACTTCTTATGTCTCGTTAGCCACAGTATTGTCACGTTCTCATCATTATATTAATCACAGCTATGGGGGTGAGGTTTTTTGACAGATTTGCCAAATAATGATTTATTCTTTTGGGATTCATCAGTCCGAGATCAGTGGGCTTGATCCTCTAAGCAAATAAACTATAATTATATTATAATCAGAAAGATGTGTGTTTGGCGGGAGGAAACGGTTGTGGGATAGGCAACTGCAGTGCCCACCAACCATTCTGTATGACACAGTTACCTTTCCAAATTATCTAAAACATTAGTAAATTGGAGAGTTCAAACTCATATTAATATCTGAGGTATTCTCAAAAACGTCAAGCTTTATATCTGTGTAACCCTTAATGTTTTAGCATAGTTAACAAAATATCAAAAATCTCCTTCAGATCTTGATGGCTTAATAGAGATGATCTAATGCTGCAAATAAGAAAATTGAGGCAAAAAGAAAAGAGGCTTCAGATTGCACAATGTTTTGGGGATTATGCTATTTCACAGGAATAATATAGCAGAGGAGCTGATGATAGATTAGATTAGCAATCCATCAATTTATAGTGATAGAATTAAACAATTAATGAAATGAAATGGGTTCTTAGGACATAGAAAGGGAAAGAAACTGAGTTTGAGTTCTTGAAACTAGAGCTTAGGAGGAGTTGGCAATAGATTGTTTGAGAGGTGATGTCAGAAAGCAGAGCTATGGAGTATGATATTGAGAAAAATAAAGCTGGTATCAGCATGAAATTAATGAAGCCAGTTTTGTAGGTTGTGGGGAGTGGGAACATGAGTCCTACTGGGATTTCCAGAGAACCAAATACAATGTTTATCTGAAGGATGGGATGTCCACTATTCTTGAGGGTTCTTCTATTGCTTTCTCACTGGCTACCAGAGCCTCAAAGAAGGTGCTGGCAAACAGTAAAAAGATACTCAATACATCCTCATGTTGAAACTTTGCTGGACTGGGATGAGCCTGAAGTGACAGTGTCTGCCATAACTTCAGCTTCCCATAGCAGTGGGCTACAAACAAATGATGTGTGTAAAGTGCCAAAGAGGTGTTACAAATCGAATAAGAGTTTTATAGCTTATGCAATTTAAAGATAAATTGTTATGCATAACAAAAAATGAAGAATAATGTTTCAAAGTGAAGGAGGGAAAAAAAAAAAACTGTTGACTATACCTCTATACCTCATTGGCTGGTGAAGACACAATCTATGTTACTCAAATGTCTCAGCAACCTGAAGAGGTAGGTATTGTCATTTATACTTCAAAGAGAAAGTTGGCTCTTCAGGTTCTCACAGGTAATAACAGATAATTCTAGAATATGAACCTCACTTCCTTGTAATGTTGAACTGCTTGTTCTTAAAATGCACCATATATTTTCTTGAGCCAATTAAGTTCTTACCTAAAGTAAATTCTGTTGTAAGATTTCTGTTTCATACAGGCAAAAGACAAACTTTTTGTTGTTTATCTTCAGCTTTTATTTTAGGTACAGGAGATACATGTGTAGCATTGTTACATAGGTATGCTGGACCCAGGTAGTGAGCATAGTACCCAATAATTAGTTTTTCAATCCATGCTTTCTTCTCTCATTCCTCCCTCTAGTAGTCCATAGTATCTATTGTTCCCATATTGATGTCAATGTATGCTCAATGTTTAGCGCCCACTTATAAGTGAGAACAGGAGGTATTTGGTTTTCTGTTCCTGCATTAATTTGCTTAGTGTTATGGCCTCCAGTTCCATCCATGCTGCCGCAAATGATATGATTTCATTCTTTTTATAGCTATGTAATATTCCAATATTTTCTTTGTCTGTTCCACCATTGATGAGCAGCTAGGTTGATTCCATGTCTTTGCTATCATGAATAGCACAGTAATGAAGAAATGAGTGCAAATGTCTTTTTGGTGGAATTATCTATATTCCTCTGTGTATACACCCAGCAATGGGATTACAGGATTGAATAATAAATAGCTCTGTTTTAACTTCTTTGAGAATTCTAAAGACTGCTTTCCACAGTTACTGAACTAAATTCCGTTGCAATCAAAAGTGTACAAGCAGTCCCTTTTCTCTGCAGCCTCACCAGCATCTGTTGTTTCAGATTTTTCAATAACAGCCATTCTGACTGTTGTGAGTTGGTATCCCATTGTGGTTTTTATTTACATTTCTCTGATAATTAATGATGCTGACCATTTTTTTATGTGCTTGTTGGCTGCATGTATATCTTCTTTTGAGAAGTATGTGTTCATGTAATTTCACCACTTTTAATGTGGTTATTAGTTTTTTGCTTGTTGATTTGTTGAAGATGACTATATTTTGGTTTTTTATATATATATATATATATGTATGTATATGTACATATATATACTTTGTTGGATCCACAGTTTGTGAATATTTTCTCCCATCTAGTAGGCTGTCTGTTTACTCTATACATAGTTTCTTTTGCTGTGTGACATTGAGAAGAGTAATTCCTAGGTTTCTTCCAGAAGTTTTAGAGTTTGAGGTCTTATATTTAAATATTTAATCCATTTTGAGATAATTTTTGTGTACGGTGAGACGCAGAAGTCCAGATTCAGTCTTTGGCATATCCTTAGCCATTTACGTCAGCACCATTTATAACATAAGGAGTCCTTTCCCTAGTATGCGTTTTTGTTGGCCTTGTCAAAGAACAGATGATCTTGATTCTTCCAATTCATGAGTATGCAACATATTTACATTTATCTGCATCGTCTGATTTCTTCCAGCAATGCAAAATACAAACTTTTAATAGTAACTTTCAAAGTTTCTCCTTATTCTTGTGTCTTACTTCTTCAGTGTCAACTCACCTCATACTCTGGCTCACTTTCAGTGAAGTAGGGACTCAGTGCAATGTGGCTTGACCCAGCCATACTCCTAGCAATGTCTTATACATGACATTCCCTCTAACTGGAACTCTGCACTTCAGATTCCTTTCCTCCTTTACATCTCAGCATAGATGCTACTTTTCTCTAGAAATCTATGACAACCATTCCCAATCCAGATCAAATCACTTTTGTGAGTCTCCTGTCTCATTCCTATAGCTCCATGAAAGAAAGAACATGGCCTTTCATTTTTCATTATTACATACCCAGACTCCACTATCTCATTCTCCTACTATCACTTTGGGGACTATTTCCGAATTCTTTTCATGTTCCACTATTTTAAAATTTGGTATTTCCCATGGATTTCTTCTGTGTTCTCTGTTTCTACAAAAAGAACTCTCTCTGAGAAAATCCTCATTAATTTTCCTGATCCCAAAATCTTTGTAAGTTTCCAGAGTGTTATGAATAATAAAAAGCAAACTCCTACAGTGAATATCCTTGTTATTTATACATTGTTGTGCCACAAACCCATGGAAATTAAACATATAGAAACAGGATTGACAATTTATACAGATATCTCTTCCCATTTTATAAATTTGTTATTTTATGCATAAAGTTTGATACTATCTCCTTTAATCCTTATGCCCAAACCACACAATTTCATGTGATTGTTTTTATCTGACACTTTTTAGGCAAACTGAATGAAAATGTCTTTGAAATAGTAGATTGCTTTGATGATTATTTTAGGAAACTAAAATTATTTTATATTTTTTGTCACAAAAAGGTGAGTTTAAGGTAAAAATTTATTTTATATTAGCTTAGAATAGGACATTTTATAATCACTGTGGTAGTAATTAATTGATCCAGGCATTCATCACTAATGGTTGTTAAAGCTAGTAGTACAAAGTTGATGAGGAACACAGTATTTACATAGTGTCAGAGTACCTCTCTATAAATGACCTATTAATTAGTAACACTTTCTTTAGTTAGGAAACCTGGCAGACAGGACCTTAACTAAGTGATCAATTTAACATCATTAATAATGCGACAAGCCTGTGCCTTCTGCTGTGATACACTGAAAACGACAAAGCATTGCTTTCTCTAATGTTCCAGTGAAAGATGCAAAAATCTAAATATAATCATCTAATAAATCTAGTTCAGCTCTGTAAAATAACTGGCCTGTATTTAAAAAAAAATATATTGACATCATAAAGTACAATGTCTGAAAAATTGTTCCAGAATAAACAACATCTTACATTGAATTTAGAAAATACAGGATCTCAAACTAAATTTGGATGTAATGTTACACCCTGTATACAATCCTGGGACTTAAAACAAAATCAACGATGAGAGGTTGGATGCAGTGCCTCATGCCCAGGAAGCTGAGGCAGGAGGATTGCTTAAGGCTAGGTGTTCAATATAAGCTTGGGCAACGTAGCAAGACAAAAAATAAAATTAAAAATTGAAAAATAGCCAGGTGTGGTGCCACATGCCTGTAATCCCAGCTACTCGAGGGACAGCGGTAGGAGGATTGTTTGAGTTCAGGAGTTTGAGGCTGCAGTAAGCTATGTCTGCAACACTGCACCCCAGCCTGGGCAACAGAGTGAGACTCTGTCTTTAAAAATAAAAATAAAATAAAATAAACAATGAAATTAAGTGAAAAGTACAAATGATTATTTGGAAAAAGACTTTCTCAAATTCATGAACAATTTTCATAGATATATTTTGTAATTTGTTTATATGTTTTTCCCCTAAATGAACTAACATAATTGTCTGATGATAGACACTATTATAGTCAACTTTGGTAAATCCTGACTTGGATAGGCACAATGGATTCTTTTAATAAGTTGATTATGTTCTACTTTTTGATATGTATGATAGATATACAGATATAAACTTTTAAAAATACATTTTTCTGTTGTTTTCAGGATAAGAGCTGTCTATGACAAACCCACAGCCAACATCATACTGAATGGGCAAAAGCTAAAACCATTCCCCTTGAGAACTGAATGAGACAAGGATAGCCACTCTCACCACACCTATTTACCATCATACTGGAAGTCCTAGCCAGAGCAATCAGGCAAGAGAAAGAAAGAAAAGGCATTCAAATAGAAAAAGGAGAAATCAAATTATCTATCTTCTCTGATGATATGATTATACACCTAGAAAATCCTAAAGACTGATAAAAACCTTCTAGAATTGACAAACAACTTTAGTAAAGTTTCAAGATACAAAATCAATGTACAAAATTCAGTAGCATTTCTATTCACCAACAACATCCAAGCTAAACGTGAAATTTAGAACACAATCACACTTACAGTAGCCACAAAGAAAATGGAGAACCCAGGAATACAGCTAACCAGAGAGGCAAAAGATCTCTTAAGGAGACCTCCAAAACACTGCTAAAAGAAATCAGAGGTGACACAAATAAATGGTGAAACATTCCATGTTGTTGGATTGGAAGAATTTATATTGTAAAAATGGTCATATTGCCCAAAGCAGTATTTACAGATTCAATGCTATTCTAAAACTCCCAATGACATTTTTTACATAATTAGAAAAAATCTATTCTAAAATTCTTACAGAAACAAAAAAAGAGCCAGTGCAATTCTAAGCAAAAAGAACAAAGCTGGAAACATAATATCGACTTCAAACTATAATATAAAGTCACAATAAAAAAAAAATAGCATGGTACTGGTACAAAACAGACACATAGACCAATGGAATGGAATAGAAAACACAGAAATAAAATTGCCCACCTGCAACCATCTGATCTTTGATAAGGCCAACAAAACAAGCAATTAGGAAAGAGCTCCCTATACAATAAGTGGTAGTGGAGTAACTAGCTAGCCATATGCCAAAGATTGAAGTTGAACCCCTACCTTTCACCATATCAGCTCAAAGTGACATTAAAAATTTAAATGTGATACCTCAAATTATGAAAACCCTAGAAGACAACCTAAGAACTACTCTGCTCAACATCGGCCTTAACAAATAATTTTTGGCTAAGTTTCCAAAAGCAGTTTCAACTAAAACAAAAATAGACAAATGGGACTTAGAGTAAAGAGATATTGCACAGAAAAACAAAGTGCCAACATAGCAAACAGACAACCTACAGAATGGGAGAAGATATTCACAAACTATGCATCCAAAACAGGCCAGTATCGAGAATCTATAGGCAACTTAATTCAACAAGCAAAACACAAATAACCATGTTAAAACGTGGACAAATTACCTGAACAGACACTTCTCAAAAGAAGACATGCATGCAGCCAACAAGCATATAAAAAATAGTCAGAATCACTAACCATCAGAGAAATGCAAATCAAAATCATAATGAGATGTTATCTCACACCAGTCAGAATGACTACTAATAAAAAGTCAAAAAATAACAGATGCTGGCAAGGCTGTTGAGAAAAGGGAATGCTTATACAATGCTGGTAGAAATGTAAATTAGTGTAGCCACTGTGGAAAGCAGTCTGGAGATTTTATGAAGAACTTATAACAAAGTTACTATTTGACCCAGAAATCCCATTGCTAGGTATATACACCCAAAAGAAAATAAGTAATTTTACCAAAATCACGCATACACTGATGTTCATCATTGCACTATTCACAATACCAAGACATATATTCAATCCAGGTGTCCATCAATCATATATTGGATAAAGAAAATTTGGTACATATATACCATGGAATACTATGCAGTCACAAAAAAGAATGAAGTCACATTATTTGCAACAACGTAGATGGAGCTGGAGGCCATCATACTAAGTAAATTAATGCCGGAACAGGAAAACTGGTAGTGCATGTTCACACAGATAGTGGGAGCTAAACATTGAGCACACACAGACGCAATTACGGGAATGATAAATAACTGTGGACTACTAGAGAGGAAGGAAGATGAGTGGGTTAATATCAGGTACTATGCTCTATCAGGGTGATGGATCCATACTACAAAACCCAGTATCACACAATGCTCCTATGTAACTATTCTGTACATGTAACCCCTGTATCTAAAATATAAGTCAAAATTAAAAAGACAAAAGTACATTGATCATTACATTTATGAAATGCAGAATTTATACACTATAATTCAATTAAAATGTTATAATAATAATCATCACAGTTACTTTTTAATTCTGTGTCTGATAACAAATCATTAAGTCATATGCAGGTTTATTTATATTAGCTTTTTTCCTTTTGATTTCAGTTATTTAGACATGTTGCCTGGATGTTGGTTAATTTTATATTGAGTGCTGACATTGTATATGAAAAATGGTAGGGAAAATTTAATTTTCTTCTGACAGATAGGTAAAATATGAGTAAATTACCTGAACCCAAACTAGGATTAAGAAATTTAATGGATAGATTTCAAATTTTGTGAAAGGAAGTCTTTGTATAGATTTTTAGACTTTTGGTAATTTGTCAGTTTTATGTTTTTCTATTAGTCCTGTTATTCTGTTGTTTCGATTTGATTTTCTGTTTCTTTTTTGTTGTATATATTTATGTAGTATAATGTGATATTTTGTTATACGTTGTAGAATGATTAAATCAAGTGAATTGACATATTGTGCAGTTTACATACCGTTTTTGTGGTGAGAACATTTAGAATCTATTCTCTTAACACTTCTCAAGTATATAGTACAAAATTATTAATTGTAGTCATTATATTGTCCTACAGATCTTTAGAACACTTACTTAAAGACCTGAAAGCATATGAAGAAATGAAGATTGTGTTCTGAACAGCAAAACAATTGTCCTTTCTCTTTCAGAAGGCATCCAATAAATAATAGCGATTTCTTGATCCAAATTTTCAACAGATTAGTGATTAGACTAAAAGAAAGGCATGTGAAATTAAAACCTCTTTACCACCAATTAAGCATAAGTTGACAACTTAAGAAGTTAGCTTTATTTTTTCCATACAGGTATTAATTGACTGAGGCAGGCTTTCCCGAATGAGGTGACCTCCTCAGGTAAGACACGTGTGGACAGGGAATCTCTCTTGTTTACCATCACCAATTTTCTCCAAACTAGAAAGACATAGAATGATTGGTCCCTTTTTCTTTCTAAAGATGAGGTCAACAAATGACATTTCATTTAGTAGGTCAATCTGAGGTGGGGAAAACACAGAAGAATTATTCTTTAGGTAATTTTATTTTTAATCTCTAAAAATATAAGAACTATATTTTGTGAGTCCTCCAGCTCTAAATAGCATATATCCTGGTAGTTTCCCCAAAATAGAGTATAGGAAAATGAAAAATAAATGTAGAGAAATGCAAAAGAGTTTGGCAAATCTATTATGAAGTATAAAATCAAAACAATATTTTTCATTTAAATTATGACCTCCAGAGTTCACATAACATATCAAACCACAATAGTATTGCTCAAAAAGTTTCAAAATCTTTCTTTGGAAATTGCTTTTGATATTAAATGAAGATCTTTTTCTGGAGATTATATTTTTTGAAAGATTTCAAATAATACAGAGGTGAGGTTATTTTATCATTATTATTATTTAACTAAATGAACTAAAGATTGGATAATGCAGTTTTGGATTTAAAAAACAACCTGCAATGTAACATATTTAGACTGATTAAATGAGTAATACAATGGCCAAGAAACAAAGCAAAGTATGTTGCCTATAAATTAACTGAAGATGATTACAAAATAAAAGTATCCATCATTTATTTTGGGGGCGATGGGTATTTGTTTGCCCATAACAAATTTATCAAGGTATATCTTTTGGTCTGTTTTTTATAAGCTCCTGCTCCCTTAAAAAGTTTGCGCTCCCATTCTCATCATCTTCCAATCATACACTAATTTTATACAGCCTCAAATTTTTATCTAAAAATTGAAGAAAGTAAAACTTATATATTTGGACAGTTTTTTTTAAAGAATCCTTATTAAACCATGCTAAAAAGTGCTCTCCAAAATATTCTGTTATTCCAGATGTTTAAAATATCCAGTAAATCCCACAGCCAGATTATATTAAATTAGCCTCTGACTAAGACAAGTCCCACAACTACCTGAAATAGTTCTGCTTAATTGGGGCCTCAGTGCAATGCTCAAGTACAGCAGAACTTCCTTATCATTTCTTTTCTTTCTTCTATAATTATTGTTGATCACCAGTGCTTAACTAAACAAAACCCTTCTATTTAAAGCTAATTTTATATAGTATAATCTTATCTAATGCTTCTGAATGTTTAAGGTATAATGCACTGTTAATGGAGTTGGGGTTATTTTTCATCAAACTCTGAACAGAACTAGCATGGCAATCAAAACTCTATGCTTTGACACAAGTAATTATTAAGTAGTAATCAATCAAATACATGTATTAGGAATTACCTCGCTTAATGGCAAAAGGCAAACATTGCACATAGTTCCAATGTCAAATAGATAATATAACATCTAGCTCCATTTTGACCAAGGAAATTAAGCTGCTTAAGTGAAATGACTTAAAAAAACAAAAAAGTATCACATATAGAATCAGAATTTTAGAGTTAGATTTGTCTTTTCTCTATAGGCCGAGAAGAGCTATTGGCAGCTAACTTTGGAATATAAAAGATAAGGAGTTGATCTTCTTTAAATGTAGCTGAACTTCATGGTCCACGAGATGGAGATTCTCAAAGTTAGAAAATCTTGGCTCTTCTTTTGACAAAGTCTAATTCTTCCTAATTGTATTGAGCAAGTGGAAAGATAAACCTCAGTAAAACGTTAATCTTCAGAAGAAAGCCAGTGAGTTAGAAATAATCACTTCTCCATATTCTGTCTCTGATTGTGAACCTTAAAGACATCTTCCTTATATATTGAATTAAAATCTGCTCTTCTCTTTCCCTCCCAGCAATTTTTTTCGATTACCTTCATTTAGACCTGCTTCTACACAGAAGGCCTCCATTATTCTCTATATGAGATAGCAGTTATAATTTTTTTTTCCAAATTAAATATTCCCAGGTCTCTCTACATAAACTAAAATATCATACTTTTGTTTGTTTGTCTTTTAATATTGGTACATATTTCTCATAAGAGAAGCTATTGGAATTTTGGGAGACAGAGTTTTTTATTGTGTGGAATTCTCCAATGTATTGCTGAATTCTTAGCATTCTTATTCCTCTTATTAGATTCCAAGAGGCATTTATAGCTCATTGTGACAACTAAAATGCAGCCCTCATGAATTTCTAAACATCCCATGGGTCTGGTATAGTTCTGATTGAAACTACATATATCCTTAGTCTAGGAACATTACTCTGAGTGGACTCTATTTTTTCACTCAAGTAGATGTCTTCCTAGAACCGAATGAAGTAGAACTGTGCAGAAACAGAACACGGTGGAACCATCCCTTTGTTTTTATTCTGAACAGCTATAATAAATGTTGTTTTGTTATAGGTTATTTTTTTTTGGCATTGAGCACTTTTTCATATACCTGTTGGTTATTTTTATGTCTCCCTTGGAAAAATATTTGTTCAAGTCCCTTGTCCATTTTTATTGTTATTTGTTTTACTGCTGTTGAGTTATAAGGGTTCTTTATAAATTTTGAATATTAATCTCACATTAGCTATGTGGTCTTCAAATATTTTTTCCCAGGCAATAGGATGCCTTTTCATTTTATCAATTGTGTCCTTTGTTGTACAAAAGCTTTTAGTCATGTTTATTTTTACTTTTGTAGCCTGAGCTTTTGGTAAAATATACAAAAATCTTCACCAAGGCGAATGTCAAGGAGAGTTTCCCCTACGTTTTCTTCTAGAAGTTTTATGGTACAATATCAGGTCTTACATTTAGGTCTTTTAACCATTTTGAGTTGATTTTTGTATATGGTATAAGATAAGGGTCCAATTTTATTCTTTTTCATGAAGACAATGAATTTTTCCAGCACTATTTGCTAAAGAAAGTTTACTTTCCCTAATGTGTTTTCTTGGTACCTTTGTCAAAAATTAGTTGACCACACCATTATGTATTAATATCAGCTAAAGTTTTGTATTTTAAGAAATAAATGATGACTATCTTTTTGAGCCATCCAGATAATCAGTTAATGATCCAGACTGCTAGCCACATCATCCAACTGCTAAACCGTCATTGTGCACTTCCCTGAATACATTGCTGTCTTCTTTTCTTCCCATAGTTCCTTCATTTGCTTATTTAAGTATTGAGTATCTCCTATGTGTCTAGTACTATGGTAGACATAATAATAAAGACACAATTCTATCGTTATTACATTTAGTAATCGGTGTATACGCCAGACACATGTTTCTGTAGACGGTGGCTAGGAATCTTTACAATTGTATCATGTAAATAATGATACAAAAAGAGAATTCTTAAAGGCATATATGGTTGGAGATTCATTGCAAAATCTACAGCATTTTATACCAACTCATGTACCCTAGTTAAGCAGGAGAACATAATGTGAGAAAGTAATCTTTTTTTTTTTTTTTTCTGGAGAGGGAGTCTCACTCTGTCACCAAGGCTGGAGTGCAATGGAGCAATCTTGGCTCACTACACCCTCTGCCTCCTGGGTTCAGACTATTCTCCTCCCTCAGCCTCCCAAGTACATGGGATTACAGGTGTGCACCACCACACTCGGCTAATTTTTGTATTTTTAGTAGAGACAGGTTTCACCATGTTGGCCAGACTGGTCTCAAACTCCTGACCTCAGGTGATCTGCCCACCTCGGCCACCCAAAGTGCTCCAAAGTGCTGGGATTACAGGCATGGCCACTGCACTAGGCTGAGAAACTAATTTATGTTACAGAGTGCTTCATAGTAAAAAGTAAAGATTTTCACAAGCTATATATCAGTTTAGTTAAAAATAATTCTAAAACATAGGCAACAAATAGTAGAAGAAAAAACATACTTACTAATTTTAGAAGATCCAAGAGTGAATCAGGTACAGCTATCTATGTTGTAGAGTTGAGAAGTTACCTAATATCTTGAAACCTCATTTACTTCATTGGGAAATGGGGATGCTTGATTACATTGTGAGGATTGAATGAAATAATATACGATTTCTAGCATATTCCAAAAACCAAAAATGCATTTTCTTTCTTTTTATGTAACTGCTTTTGAATGAGGAGAAATAAACTTTCTTTAGTCAACATACATTTGATACATGTTGGGATACCTTGCAATTGTACATCCAGTTATAGTTACCACATCTCATATGATTCATTTTACTTGAGATTCACAAAAAAGACTGTGAGACTCAAATGACAAAATAGTTATTAGGAAGGTACAAAATATGTACAACAACGTTACTGTGTGGTATTACATAGCATATGTCTTGACATAACTATGTAGGATGACATAACATATGTCTAAACATAACATAAAATGGAATAAGAGAAATTGTATTTAAAAAGAGACTCAGAAGTCCAGACAAGGGTGTTATCAAATCTGACTTGTTCACAAAGATTCCTATGGCAGAGGGCAGATACTAGCACCTTCCACTTCAGGAAGCATTAGAAAATGTGTAGTGCTTGTTTTTCTTTCTGTTTACCACGCCTTCAGGTCATGTGTGCTTAGGTCCTTGGTGACCAAGGAAGACATAAAGGAGTTCAGAGATTACCTGATAATGACAATGCTTTTTTGTAACACAATGTAAGTTTCAACGTTTAAATCCCAACTCATAGCCTATGTTACTATATTAAATAAAATCATGAATGTAATCCATACAGGGCTCTCTTAGGCCGAATAGATGCAGAAATATGAGTTTGAAAGACTTCCAAAGAAGAAAATGTATGACTTCTGATGTCTCTGATGGCAAATAAAGGAAATTCAGTATCATCTACTGATATGGTACTCAACCTGTACAGAGAGTACAACACTCTGCGGACAGAAGTCTTGAAGTGAGTACATAAGGAAACCTATAAATTAATAAAAATTTAGAACAAAGAACATAAAATATATGCATTTACAATTGTATGTGTGTAAACATTAGTAACAGGTAAATGAATACACCTTCTTCTTAGTTTCTCATAAACATGGTAATGTTGAAACATTACTGGGTGTCCTAAAGTTACCTGTTCATAGAATTAGTTTGGGAAGATTGCCTGAAAGAGATGAAGTTTGGGTGCAGGTATTTAGTTCATCTTTAGAAATTCCAGCATGAATTTGGCTACAATTATTTAATTGATTTCTTATCAGTGCCCTTGCCAATTTTCAAGGTAGTTGGATAGATTGTATTGTGGTTGTTTGTATCATCTGTGCATTTCCTAACAGAAGCAGTACAAGAACAAGGCAGAACAATTTGCCTTTAAAGTTCCGATTTGGAAATTATGATAAAGGCCAATATTCCCCGAAATAAAACAGTAGATGAGAAAGGGCAAAACTGTGAATCTATCCAATTGTAGAATCCTTCAGGGATGAAAGACCAAAAGAGTAAATGTGGTTCAAATAACGAATTTACCACTAATGTGAATACTAATTTCTTTATCCCCAGAGATTATTTTTATTGCAGGTATTATCATCATAAAAGGACTTTAATTCAGACATGTCTAATTACAGTACGGGTTAATTCTATTAACTAGAAAATTTCCAAAGGACTTTAACATTTCTGATTATTAAATAAGTTTAAGTGGTCTAACCAAATTGCTAATGATTGCTTCTCACTGCAAAAGAGAAACTACTTGATAAATCTGATCTTCCTTCAGGAACAGGACAAGGACTTGATTTTGAGGGCAACCATAATTTATTGCAATTATACTTAATGCATGGTAACAATGATGATATTATGTATAGTCCGTATTTTTTCCAATGATTGCTTCCCTTGCTATTGTCATTCTCATGCGTAGGCGTAAAGAGCCTGTTATTAGTAATAAAACTAATAATGATAAAATAAATGGGCTTCCTTATGCATAAATGCAAGAAAGCCTCGTTTGCAATGCTGATGGACTTAGAAGCTTCTTTAATGTAAGGCATCCTGTTACAATAGACAAATACAGCTTTTCTATACATCATATGTGGATTCTTTGAATGCGTATTTTTTTGTCGCTCTTTCTGTAGACATTGGTCTACTCACATTAGAATGGATAGGATTAATTAAAACTGTTTGTTTCAGCTTTGCCTGAGCATTTCATGAATCCTTATTTGCCTGTAGAAGAATCTTATATTCCATTCCTTTCCCTTCTGTCACACCACTGAAAATTTCCCATTCATTGTTTAATTTGGCATTTCTCACTCAGTGTTTAATAAGAGTTCAGCACAGTGAAAAACACTAGGAATAAAAATAGCAATAAAACACAGTGGCTTATCTCAAGGAGTTTATGACTTTTTAAATGAGATAGATTTGCACTACTAATTGCAATATGGCAGTCCATGAGATATTTAACTGACTATACTGAGGCTGCCTTGAAACAGGAGCCTAACCATTTATGACTGTTTCCAGCTTATTGAAATAAGTCAATTCAACACAAGAAAGAATTAGAAATATTCATTCTATAGGATTATCTGACCATGCTATCTGAAATGCAGATTGGGCCAAACATTGAAGGATTTCATATACAATTTTAATTCTAGGTTGTTTGTGCAATGAGAGGGCTGCAGAAACAGTAAATAGTTTTAGGGAGTAAAATAGGACTCAAGAGTCAAGTGGTGAGTTTAACAAGAAGGAAATAAGACACAGTATGTAACATAAACTGGCAATTGCGTAAGAACTACAAAGGAATATGTAAAAGTAATGGTAGCTACACTGAAAAGAAGAAAGACAAAAGGGAAAAGGGATGTGAGGAAAAGGCTTTCCATTGAAAAAATGTGGAATTATTAGAATTAATTTAAGTAATTTTATTCAAAACTATGGCCTATCCACTACTTAACTATAATTACCCGATATAGCTATCTTACAAAGAGGAGACAACATGCCCAAAGTCTAACATATAGTGAATGTGCAAAGTCAATTTTGTATTTCATTTTTCCTTGTCTTGCCTCCCTCTCCTCATTATCCTGCTTAGAATGTTAAAATAAATGTGTGGGTCATGGATTGCACCTCTTCCCTCTACTCAGAAGTAGATGGAGAAATTATTGTTTTAAAATATTGATGAATAAGGATTTATGTGGAATGCTTTGGATTGCCAAAGGATGAAAAGAAAAAAGGAATTTTTCTTAGGACCTCTGATTCTTCTTCAACAAGGGTTAAACAATTGTCAATAGATAGGAAAAAGCAACCGACAAATGAAAATGCAAGTATTAAGTGGGAGTATGAGGGAAAAAAATTCAGATGTTAGAGGAGAGAGGAAAGTGTGGTGTGACGTAAAGGTTTAAAGAGGAATAAACAAATAAGATTGATGAGTTGGAGATTATTAGTGTCATTACTTGAGGATTTATGTGCATATAATGATTGGTTCATGACAGCCAACGATATCACCTATTAAACCTTTTTATGCTCCAGGTATGATGCCTTATACATACCATTTTCTTGAGTTATCTGAACATATTAATTCAGTATCATGTATTTTAAGATATCCTTTTTAAATATCTTCATATTGAGTTGGTCTACTTTCTCCTCTATACCACTCTTTATGCAACAGTAGCGGTCATATTTGTCACTTAAACAAGAGGATATTTGTTACTTTCAACTCAAAGGTACTTGTCCCAAACAAATATATATACATCAAGCAACGTAAATTTTCAACTCATAGTAGTTTCTGTAAATTGCGAGTGTCTCTGAGATGATTCGCCTCTAGTTTCAAATCTTCCAGTCATTAAGAATCAAGTATCTTCTCTCCAATAGGCAGTCACAGGACAGAACACCCAGAGGCTAATATCCCTAATTCTAGTTTTACAATTCTGAAGTGACGAAAGGGTACCATTCAAACAACCCCAATCATTACTAATTGGCCAGCAAAATATATAATGTCATAATTCATATTGTTTTTTAAGACTATGATGAAGTCAGTTTTTTACTCAGCCACGGGTAGCAACAAACTATCTAAGATTGGCTGCTGCTACTGCAAGTAGCAGGGAGAAATAAAATAGTGTCATTCAAAGATGAATGAGACTTGAGAGATCTTCTCTTTTTTTCTTTTATTTTCTTGAGTGAATACATCTTGAAGTTAAAAGCCCATTTTCTTGACAAAAAAGCAACTTACTAGTTTTAGTGACTGCTAACAATGATCAGCACTTACTATTGCAAATGCCAAGCTTTTATGTTATGCTTGTGTGTATGTGGATATGTGAGCATGTGTGCCCAGGGAGGTGTGTGAATGTATACTGACTCTGAAGCATTCTATGTAGACTGCTACAGTGGCAAGTAGGAATAGCAGAGAAAAGGGAAATAAGCTTCCTTTGCTCTCCGCTGACTCCTCACTGCTCATCACATGACTTCTTTTCCAGGTTGATCGCTGTTCACTTTCATAGTCCTCACTACTTTCCTCCCTCCTTGCATTTTATAAATACTTTAGCTTCCAACTGAATAATATTTGACTGGAGTGTCTTGGAAACCTATCATCTATCTATCCATGTATCTATCTATCTCTCTATCTATCATCTATCTGTCTATATCATCTATTTATCTCCTAATCTCTACATTTCCAATGTATATATTTCTGTGCATCTAAGAAATACAACTTTAAGTATAATTTGGTGGGAGAAGTAAAGACAAATACTTTTCGTTCAGTTTCTACTCCAATTAAATTTGTTATAGAAAAATATGTCCTCAAATGAATTTGTCCTTCACTAGGAACAAGAGTATGGAACAATAAAATTTCAATAGGCAGAAAAATAACAGAAAAAATGATTCTGAAATATAAACTAATAGAAACAGAAGGGGGAAAAAGCAGGCCAAATGCTGGACAAATGTCAAATATCCAGAATCTGGGTAAAATTCAGAATATTCATAAAAGGTCACATCTCCATGAATCCAAAACCAAAAACTTCAGATTTCTGGAAATTACCTTATCTGATTCCTCGTTGGGCTCTCTGGTTCAGTTTGTAAGTCTCAATCTCATTACATGAATCTCACAGTCCTCTTCTTTCCCAGGTCCCTCGTCTATTACCATTCATACTCAAAGTTTCAAGAACTACCTGCCGTAGCTCGTAATCAAAGGGCCTATTACCATTTGCCAATTTTCCAGGTTCGCGAAGGAGAAAGGGAGAAGCTTTATTCCCAATGACTGAATCTAGAGTTGAAGTAGATCCCATTCTCATGAGAAAATACTTACCGTGGTTACCAGAATCTATAGAAATACAATGGCAGCTAGTCTAGGTGCCTATCCAAAGAATTCAAAAGGATTTTGTAAATAAACTATACTTCGAGTTTTAATTAAAAGTTTATTTTTCCCTCCCTTGATAAACTTTCTATACTGTGTTGTTTATGACCCTAGCTTCAACTATTGTCAGTATCCCAGTAATCCTTTTCTTACCACCACCACCATTTTGTCTAAACTCCAATTCAGACCACTGACCTAAGCTACTAAACTGTATATCCAAATGCTTACTTAATATTGCACTTGGATGTCTCAAAAGGAACTGAACTCTGCACATACAGAATCAAACTCATTAATCATTGCTCAGACCTGATGTCTTCCAGTTTCCCATAACCTAGTGAATTAACCCATACAGTTAAACAAGATTGAAACATAGACATTCATGAAACCTCACATAAATGTCTATACAATATTATTTTTATTAATACTTGCTAACATTTAAATAAAACTTTAAGGTATGTTTTAAAATGATTTATGTGAACTAACATACTTAATCCATATTTGTACTATTATTACCTTTATTTATAGGAAGATGGAAACACGGAGAGATTCAATAACTTGCCCAAGATCACGAGGCTAGTCATTGTTAGAGCTGGGTTTCAAACCTGTGCAGTCTGGCTCCAGTCTCCGTGTTCTTGTTCAGTACGCTCTATTGCTTTTCTTACAAATTGTAGTGACTAATATTTGTTTAACTGCTCAACATATACTAGGCATTGAACTAAGTAACTTTTAATTTTCTTTAAAACTTGTCCTTGGCCGAGAGTGGTGGCTCACGCCTGTAATCCCAACACTTTGGGAGGTCGACGCAGATGGATCACAAGGTCAGGAGTTTTAGGCCAGCATGACCAACATGGTGAAACCCCATCTCTACTAAAAATACAAAAATTAGCTGGGCTTGGTGGCATGTGCCTGTAATCCCAGCTACTCAGGAGGCTGAGGCAGGAGAATCATTTGAACCCAGGAGGTAGAGCTTGCAGTAAGCCGAGATCATGCCACTGCACTCTAGCCACTGCACTCCAACCTGGGTGACAGAGCGAGACTCCATCTAAAACAAACAAACAAACAAACAAACAAACAAACAAAACTTATCCTCATTGTTCAGCACCCAATTATGAGTGAGAATATGCAGTGTTCGCTTTTCTGTTCCTGTGTTAGTTTGCTGAGAATGATGGTTTCCAGCTTGCATGGACACAGGACGGGGAACTTCACACACCAGGGCCTGGGGCCTGTCGGAGGGTGGGGGACTAGGGGAGGGACTAGGGGAGGGATAACATTAGGAGAAACACCTAATGTAGATGATGGGTTGATGGGTGCAGTTTCAAATCTGTCATTATCACCTTGGAGTCATCAGATATGGCGTCATAATTCAAAATCTGTCATTATCACTTCAGATTCCATGTTTTTTTCTTGAGACGGTGTCTAGCTCTGTTTCCCAGGCTGGAGTACAGTGGCACAGCCATGATACACTTCAGCCTAGACCTCTTGGGCTCAGGTGGTCCTCTCACTTCAGTCTCCAGAATATCTGGAACTAAGGGAGCGTACCACCGCATCTTTTTATTGTTATGTTTGGCAGAAACAAGATCTCCCTATATTGGCCAGGCTAGTCTCAAACTCCTATGCTCAAGCAATCCTCCCATGTAGGCCTGCCAAACTGCTGGGAATTACATGCATGAGCCACCACACAAAGCCATGTTCCCACATTTTTAACAGCCAACATTCTTTACAAACTGTATCAAAATATACAAATAGTCCAGGTTTTGATTAGAAGGACATGATTGTTTGAAGAATACTACAATATTTGTATGCATAAGCAAAGGTTCTGCCTTGTTAAGTATGCTGTTCATTATGGCAAATAAATCTACATCAAACTTTGAGTTCTACTTTACTTTATCTAATGCCCAAGGTTTTTTTTTTTTTTTTTTTCTTTTGATGGAGTTTATCACTTGTTCCCCAGGCTGGAGTGCGATGGTGTAATCTTGGCTCACAGTAATCTCCACCTCCTGGGTTCAAGCAATTCTCCTGCCTCAGCCTCCTGAGTAGCTGGGATTACAGATGCCCACCACCATGCCCAGCTAATTTTTTGTATTTTTAGTAGAGATGGGGTTTCACTATGTTGGTCAGGCTGGTCTCAAACTCCTGAACTCAGGTGACCCACCCTCCTCAGCCTCCCAAAGTGCTGGGATTACAGGCACGAGCCGTGGTGCCCGGCCATGCCCAAGCATTTTCAACCATGTCCGTGTTCAGCTGTATTCTAAAAACAAAATGGGTTTTCTATTGATGGACCAAAATGAAATAATAAATTAAATAATTTGGGCTATATTTCTTTAAATTTTCAACATTATTTTATTTCCAAACACTAGCCTATTTTCTGAGGGATTTGGCTGCTGTGGAGTCAAATATTCCTCTGAATTTTGGAGCATACGCTAAGGCTTTTAGGTTTTTTCCTCTAATTTGTCATTTGAATAAATTAGAAAGCTGTAAGTCTTCTCCCTGCTCCAAACTCTGAAAAGTAAATTACAGTGCAAATATCACCTTGGGAGTACATTCTATTTGAGTAATAATCATTCCTTTTAGACAACATATGCTACCTTATTTTTTAATACTTCCAACCACCTAACAAAAATATATAAGATATATATGATATGTTTGTATTGTATATACACATCATCAAAGGTTTTTTCATCTCTGTTTAAATTTTATGACTAGAGATCAAGAAATATATATATTTAAGTTTTCTTTATATGAGCGCTTTAACAATGAAACTTTAATACTTGTTTACTTCAAAAATGTAGACATTTTATTTGGAAAATTTATAAATCAAAAACATATTTTAAAAATTTCTCCTCTTTAGTTATGTTTTTGACTGGTATACTATTAATTTTTAATATCTATTTGGATCTCCTCCAGTACAGTTAAAACACAGATTATTCTAAATGCAGGTACTGATTTTACTTTTAGAATCACAGCAATGTCTTGAGTCTTCTAAGATAAATTCTTTGCATTTTGAAACCATCGAAAATCAACTCATGATCCTAATACGAATCTGTTTATTCACTTGCAGAATTACATTTTGAAAGTGGCTGGAATTCTATAGTATTTTGATGATCAGTTTTGTTTCAGAAAACACACACACACACACACACACACACACACACACACACACACCTAAAAAGGACAGCAATTCAGGTGACACTGTTCAAAATCCAAATGCATTCATGTGGTATTTAATTAGCTGTTTAGGTGCAAAAGCTGCCACTGTGAGAGGACTTCAAAAGGAATTCTTGGTCTCCCTGGCAGGTGGGTGTCTCTGCTCCAGTAGTCCTAGTGGCAAGAGGGAGGATAGACATTCTCCAGGTCCTACCTTGAAAGGAAAAAGAGTGATAGTAAGTGCCCTTTCCTCCCCTCTCATGATTTTTAAGGTGCTTTAGACACATTATTTCCTGCTTTTAAAGAGATTCTCTTGTAGTTAGTAAAATACAAAGAAAGGAGAGGTTTGGTTCTTCATTTCTCAACAAGGTCAAAAGCCAACATATCACAGGGTCAGATCTGCTGCCCTGGAGAAATTCTAGAGGGCAATTTCTCCTGTCCTCATGAAGGAAGACGGGCAGTTGATGAGCTCTCAGCCTCTGAGAGGAGAATTGAGTCCATTAAAATTTCTTTCATTTATATAATAATTCCTTTCATTCCTTTCATCCTCAAAGTGCTTTGCAAACATTAAACTAATTAATTAAGTGAAAGCAATTTGTGGATTAAGGCATATAAACAACTGCCTGTCATTGGCAAGAAATACTTGTCCTTGTTTGTTTATCATTTCATTACTAGGCTTATGGGCGGCTTTTAATTTTAATAGCATTATCTAAGACACCAAGGCCACAAGAATGGAAATGCCTCACGGTAAAGTCACCCTTTTGCTATGCTATAAAATGACCCCAATCCAGCTCAACACCTCTCCCACACAACTTAATTCATTTAATAAGAGCAATTGAGAGAAGTTTCACTGAAGAAACTAGTGAGCCCTTTACAAATAAAAATCTTAACCTTATTTCCTTTTATTCTGAATATGGAATAAACAATACACAGCTTCTATGGACAGGCTATCTATTTTATTAGTATATTTAGAAGAAATCAAAAACCTCAAATCTCTGTTTATAAAATGCTAAGTTAATAAGAAATGTGAGGTGTTTCATAAGGTAACTCATATGCTCATACAAAACTTTCAAGAACTAAAATGTCTTCCTAAAAGATTAACATATCACAGCTCCAAAAGGTACTCCTTACCTACCAAGGTTTTAAGATTAAAATGTGTATGCCATTGCCCAAACAAAAAGGACAGAGAGGAAAAAAAAAAAAAAAAAAGAGGCTGAGAATAAATAGTTACGTTTTCAAGTTACTCTCTGAAAAATTCCCTTCAAGAGAAAAACACCTTACAGATAAATTAAGATTTTTCTTTTCCCAAGCAGCATGTGAAATTTCAAGTGATCAAAATATGTGCTACAGCACTTTGTACTGAAAATGAGACTACAATGCTTCAGGGTTAAATCATGCACTGATCTTGGAAAATGTGCATGAACAGCTAATTAATAGCTGAAATATCTTAAGACATATCTACCTAGATTTTACGACATATAACGATGGTTAATATCTAATCATTTCTAACTAATAGTGAAAAGCTGGGTACTCTTAACGTTTCAAATAGTGGAAGAATCAATACAATAACACCTCAATGCAAAGCCCTTTCAGTAAAACATTTGTTTATACTAGGAGTCAAAAAAACTCATTTTAATCAAAGGATTACAGATAATTGGGATATGATTTTAGATCTGAAAGGGGTAAAGCGTCCAATTTCCTCATTATATAAATGAACAAACAAGTTCTGAATATTTGGGTAGTAGTGAAGTCAGATAGCAACTTTGTGATAGAAGTTAGAATACAACCATGCAAGTGATCTCTCCACACTACAAGACTGCAAGACTGCTCTCTTCCTAATTTGAGAAACCTGCAGATCAAGCATTGTTTCAGGATATTTTGCTATGATGGTACAGAAGTATTTGTATGTGAGGAGTTGTTATTTGGCCTCTTCTGCCCTAAGTTTGCTGGTATTGTAACGGAGGGGATTGTCAGCACAGCATTTGCTCTTTGTTAGTTTCTGAAACGTGCTGATATTTTATTAGTGCTAACATTTTACTTAACCATAATTTATTTAGCTTCTGGAGAATGCATTTCTGCTACCAATGAATGAATTCTTGACCTGTTGTGTGTCATTAACTTTTTGGCAGTTTATTGAAAGCTGTGGACCTTTAAATGCTTCTCAAAGTAATATTTTTAAATGCTTAAAATAAATTACATATGACTACAAAGAAATCAAATGATGGTGAAATTACTAACATACTATAAATTCAAATTTGTGTAATATCTGTATATGTGTTTTAATTGATGCCTTACAGTGCAGGTGTAATACTTACATTAATTTTCTAAGTAGCAATTGGTGTGAACAATAAACAATCTATAATGGAAAATGAAAGTATCTATGATGTATATTAGTAACAAAATCATAGGTGCTGATATCTATTATGAGTTTGCCCACATTCAAAATGGAAAGAAATGCCAAATTTTAGAGATTGCTAAAAAGAAAGATGTAATTTTTTCTCCATCCAAAATCATGAAGCCCCTAAATTCTAACCTCACAGATGTCAAAGGCTCTCACAGATTCGAAAACTCTCTATTGGTTTTTGTTTTAGATAATCCTATTGTTCCATTTTAATCCCTTTTCATCAACATACATTCTTTTTCCTTATGACCCAATACACTTCTAAAGATTTCAGAATTTTAAGGCATTTATTATCTAGTTCATTTTCTGGCCAATCACTAAAGGTAAAATCTTTGAACAGTGGAGTTGTTTAATAACATGTAGCAGTACGCTGCCAGCCTCTTTAATATCTCAAGTTCCTGGAGATACTTTTTTGTCTTTATAAAAATAGCAGCTTTGCCATCTACAGCACTTTTTGAAATCCGACAGCATGAAAATGACAGCAAGCCCTAAGACTGCTAAGCTATAATGAGTTACAATGGTAAATCAGAGCTGTCTGAATATCTTAAGCTAAATATGAATCTTCACGTGTGGGATTGTTATGATCTATGTTTCCCAACCCCAACAGACAGAAATAAGGCAACTACAATGCCAGGTTCTATGACAGTCAAATGGATCCCAAGTCATCACACACTCATTCTAGAAAACACAGATTGCGAGACCTTTAGATTTGGACTAAACATATCAATCGTCTCCTATCCCTGCCACTCTCTTATTCCTGTTTTTATCATCTTCAGTTTGGATTTTTATAATGTTTTCACCCTTGTTGTTTATTATTATCTCATTTTAATTGTGTATTTGATGCCCACAGCACCTTGATCGGGTGAGTGTAATATAAATAAAATTATCTTGAGACACAAAGACTGTAGGTGGTGTTTAAATTTGTTTTTCTTGTCTCTACCTGAAATCATAGAAGTATTTAGTTTATTTTCTCTCTTTTTCTCTCTTCTTTTTTGCCCGATGACACTCAATCCAGAAAACACCTGCAACTAAGCCATGTTTTTCAATAAACCTGTGCCTGTCTACCTTAAACATACCTTTTTAAGGTAACATAAATTGCAGTGATCTCCAAATACACCTGAAAGATTTTGGTCAGATTTATTTCTCAACAATTTTCTGTCTTCTCTAGAGTCAAAAATCTCTTTTGGAAAATTTGCATTATATAACCATATTAACAATGTCATATATAACTACCTTATAATAAGGATATACATATATATTACAGCAGGTAGTTTCAACAGTAACCATGGAAACAACTAGAATGCAGTAATACTTTCAGAATTTGCATTGCCTACTCTGTGCTAAGGGCAGTGGATACCTGAATAAAAACAGCAACTTTTACCCAAGAGCCACGTTCTAACTTAGGCAATCTAAAATGTTGGAAAGAACGAATCTTGTGTCTACTGTATGTCTGGGTATTTCATGCATTATTTGTATTAGTTACACTTTCTCAGCCACCCTGGGAATGCCATTGTATTCCTCCACTTTGCATATGAGACAAATGGATTTAAGAGTAGTTAAATAATTTGTCTAACATAGTGGAGCTGGTAAACATTAAAGCCAGGATTTAACTGCATAACTCTTAGGTTTAGAAACCATGATCTCTTCAGGGCCAGGATTTAAGTGCACAACTCTTAAATGTAGAAGCCATGATCTCTCCACTATGCCAAACATCTATTTTAGAAGTCAGGTGACAGATTTACCACATTAGAGTTTTGTAGTTTGTAGTTTGGTGTGAGGGACTTGGGAAAATGTGCCTTTAACTAAGACATCCTCTTCCCAGGGTACTGACTGCATTTGGGGTAGATATATTGTCTAAGGAAATCTCTGTGGTAGATAAGAAAAATATTCTCTTAATAAGAGGTATTTTATTTGCATCTTCTATTTTAACAGAACTGTTCTAACGAATTTCTTGAGAACTATGTTCAGTTGTGTAAAAAATAACAACCAAATAATAAAGCACAGAAAGAAATTTGATTGAACCAGATGTGCATTTACTCAAAGACCTCTGTAGCTGCTGCTTGCCTGAGAGAGAGACATATGCGGGCATGGCAGAAACATTACTATCTAAAACTGATGGTTTTGTTGCATTAACTGTTTCTTCCTGTAACAGGAAATTTATTACCAAAAAGAGTGTTATTGACTGGGTACGGTGGCTCATACCTGTAATCCCAGCAGCTCACACCTGTAACCCCAGCACTTTGGAAGGCTGAGGCGGGTGGATCACCTAAAATTAGGAGTATGAGACCATCCTGGCCAGCATGGCAAAACCGTGTTTCTACTAATAATATAAAAATTAGACAGGTGTGGTGGTGCACACCCATAATCCCAGCCACTCAGGAGGCTGAGGCACGAGAATTGGTTGAACTCGTGAGAAGGAGGTTGCAGTGAGCCGAGATCGCAACACTACAGTCCAGCCTGGGTGACAGCGTGAGACTCTGTCTCCAAAAAACAAAAAACAGTGTTATTAATGTTAGAATATACTGGGGCGGGGCCAAGGTGACCCACTAGAAGCAGCAGCGTTCAGAGGCTCCCATAGAAGAAAACCATAATAAGCGTGTGAATCCTTTACCAGCAACCAAAGTATCCAGATTCTCTCATCAAAATTGACTAGAAAGCTGGTGTTACCCACGAAAAGAGAGAAGAGCAGTGTGGCGCAGTGGCCTAACTGAGAGCCACACAGAGAAGAGGAACCTCCTCCCCCAAGCCAAGGGAGGAGTGAGTGAGTGCACTACCCAGCCTAGGAAACCGTGCTTTTTCCAGGGAACAGTGCAGCTCACAGATAGGAAAATCCCATTTGCAAACCCATGGCACCAGGGCCTACCATGAAGCATACACAAGTATCAACAGCCAGATTAACCAAGTGGAAGAAAGGATATCAGAGTTTGAAGACCACCTTACTAAATTAAGACACGCAAACAAGAATAGAGAGAAAAGAATGAAAAAGAATGAACAAAGCCTCCAAGAAATACGGGACTTCATAAAAAGACCAAACCTATGGGTGATTGGAGATGAGGAGAATGGAAACAAGCTGGAAAACACACTTCTGGATATTATCCAGGAGAACTTCCCCAATCTAGCAAGACAGGTGAACATGCAAATTCAGGAGACATAGAGAACACCATTAAGATACTTCAGTAGAAGATCAACCCCAAGACACATTATCATCAGAATCTCCAAGGTCGAAATGAAGGAAAAACTGTTAAGGGCAGCCTGAGAGAAAGATCAGTTCACCTACAAAGGGAAGTCAATCAGGTTAACAGTGGACCCCCCAGCAGAAACTCTACAAGCCAGAAGAGATTGGGGACCAATATTCAACATTCTTAAATGAAAGAATTTTCAACCCAGAATTTCATATCCAGCCAATTTAAGCTTCAAAAGTGAAGGAGAAATAAAATCCTTTACTGACAAGCAAATGCTGAGGAATTTCGTTACCACCAGGCCTACCTGCAAGAGCTCCTGAAAGAAGCACTAAATATGGAAAGAAAAAATCGGTACCAGTCACTGCAAAATCACACCAAAATATAAAGATCAATGAGACTATGAAGAGACTGCATCAACTGGTGTGCAAAATAACCAAGTATCACCATGATGACAGGATCAAATTCACACATAACAATACTAACCTAAAATGTAAATGGACTGAATGCCCCAATTAAATGACACAGACTGGCAAAGTAAATAAGGAGTCAAGACCCATCAATGTGCTGTATTCAGGAGACCTATCTTACCTGCAAAGACACATACAGGCTAAAAATAAAAGGATGGAGGAAAATTTACCAAGCAAATGGAAAGCAAAAGAAAAAAAGCAGGGGCTGCAGTCTTAGTCTCTGACAAAACAGACTTTAAACCAACAAAGATCAAAAAAGACAAAGAAGGCTATTACATAATGATAAAGGGAAAAATTCAACAAGAAGGGCTAACTCTTCTAAATATATAAGGACCCAATGTAGGAGCACCCAGATTCATAAATCAAGTTCTTAGAGACATACAAAGAGACTTACACTCCCATACAATAATAATGGGAGATTTTAACACCCCGCTGTCAATGTAGACAGATCAACAAGGCAGAAAATTAACAAGGATATTCAGGACTTGAACTCAGCTCTAGATCAAGTGGACCTAGTAGACATCTACAGAACTTTCTACCCCAAATCAACAGAATATACATTCTTCTCAGTGCCACATGACAATTACTCTAAAATCAACCACATAATTGGAAGTAAAACATGCCTCAGCAAATTCAAAAAAAATGAAATCATAACAGTCTCTCAAACCACAGTGCAATCAAATTAGAACTCAGGATTAAGAAATTCACTCAAAAACACACAATTTCATGGAAATTCAACAACCTGCTCCTGAATGGCTCCTGGGTATATAATGAAATTAAGTCAGGAATCAAGAAGCTCTTTGAAACCTGTGAGAACACAGAGACAAAGTACTGGAATCTCTGGGACACAGTTAAAGCAGTGGTAAGAAGGACATTTATAGCACTAAATGCCCACATCAGAAAGCTAGAAATATCTCAAATCAACACCCTAACATCACAATTTAAAAAGCTAGAGAGGCCAGAGCAAACTAATCCAAAATCTAGCAGAAGACAAGAAATAACTATGATTAGAGAAGAATTGAAGGAGATAGAGATATGAAAAACTCTCAAAAAAATCAATGAACCCAGGAGCTATTTTTTGAAAAAATAAACAAAACAGAGCAATAGCTAGATTAATAAAGACGAAGAAAGGGGAGATTTAAACAGACACAATAAAAATGATAAAAGGGTTATCACCATTGATCCCCACAGAAATACAAACTACCATCAGAGAATACTGTAAACACTTCTTCTCAAATGAACTAAACAATCCAAAGGAAATGGATAGATTCCTGGACGCATACACCCTACCAAAGCTAAACCAGGAAGAATTTGAATCCCTGAATAGACCAAAACAAAAACAAGCTCTGTAACTGAGGTAGTAATTGACAGCCTACCAACTAAAAAAAGTCCTAGGAGAAGATGGATTCCCACCTGAATTCTACCAGAAATACAAAGAAGAGCTGGTACTATTCCTTCTGAAACTATTCCAAACAATTGAAAAGGAGGGGGTTCCTCCCTAACTCATTTTATGAGGCCAGCATCATCCTGATAACAAATCTGACAGAGACACAACAAAAAAAGAAAATTTCAGTCAGGCCAGTATCCCTGATAAACATCAATGTGAAAATCCTCAAAATACTGGCAAACCGAATCTGGCAGCACATCGAAAAGCTTATCCACCACAATCAAGTCAGCTTCATGCCTGGGATTCAAGGCTAGTTCAACATATGCAAATCAATAAACATAATCCATCACATAAACAGAACCAATGACAAAAAACACATGATTATCTCAATATGTGCAGAACGGGACTTAGATAAAATTCAAAATCCCTTCATGTTAAAAACTCTCAATAAACTAGGTATTGATAGAACACATCTCAAAATAATAAGAGCTATTTATGACAAACCCACAGCCAGTATCATACTGAATGGTCAAAAGCTGGAAACATTCCCTTTGAAAACCTGCACAAGACAAGGATGCCCTCTCTCACCACTCCTATTCCACATAATACTGTAAGTTCTGACCAGGGCAATCAGGAAAGAGAAATAAATAAAGGGTATTCAAACAGGAAGAGAGGAAGTCAAGTTGTCTCTGCAGACGACATGGTTTTGTATTTAGAAAACCCCATTGTCTCAGCCCCAAAACTCCTTCAGCTCATAAGCAACTTCAGCAAAGTCTCAGGATACAAAATCAATGTGCAAAAATCACAACCATTCCTTTACAGCAACAATAGGCAGGCAGAGAGACAAATCATGAATGAACTCTCATTCACAATTGCTACGAAGAGAATGAAACTTAGGAATACAGCTAACAAGGGATGTGAAGGACCTCCTCAAGGAGAACTACAAACCACTGTTCAAGGAAATCAGAGAGAACACAAACAAATGGAAAAACATTCCATCCTCGTGGATAGGAAGAATCAATATCGTGAAAATGACCATACCACACAAATTTTTAATTTATAGATTCAATGCTATTCCCATCAAATTAACATTGACATTCTTCATAGAATTAGAAAAAAACTGTTTTAGTTTCATATGGAATCAAAGAAGACCTAGTATAACCAAGATAATCTTAAGCAAAACAAACAAAGCTGGAGGCTTATGCTACCTGACTTCAAACTATACTACAAGGCTACAGAAACCAGAACAGCATGGTACTGGTACCAAAACAGACATATAGACAAATGGAGCAGAACAGAGACCTCAGAAATAACACCACATATCCACAGCCATCTGATCTTTGACAAACCTAACAATAACAAGCAATGGGGAAAGGATCTCCTATTTAGTAAATGGTACTGGGAAAACTGAGTAGCTGCATGCAGAAAACTGAAACTGGACCCCTTCCTTACATCTTATACAAAAATTAACTCAAGATGGATTAAAGACTTAAATGTAAAACTCAAAACCATAAAAACCGTAGAAGAAAACCTAGGCAATACCATTCAGGACATAGGCATGGGCTAATACTTCATGATAAAAATGCCAAAAGCAATTGCTATGAAATGAACCTAAAAAGGAAAGACATGTCAAGGCAAATGAAAGTGATATTATAATTCATATATGCTAATATTAGGAAATAATTAAAAATGGATACATCTTCCCACTCCTCGGCCTGTTTGTTTTCCATTTAAGGAGAGTGTGTGGGTAGCTCAGGATAGTGTAAATGAACCAGGAGCCTGTGATGTATGCGTTTGCATGTGTGTGTTTGTGTGAGTCTCAAAAAGAAATGAATGGAGCAAAACAGAAACAAACAAACAAACAAAAGTAGGAAGATTGAGATTAGGTTCCTCTTGGTGGAACATTTTTCCTTTCTTTAAGGACAGAGACTATGTTTTAGTCTTAGCAAAATCCTTGGCACTTACTAGATACTAAGCAAATGCCAAATGCATACTGGAACAATAGGAGGGATGGGAAGAAGGAGTGAAGGGAGGGAGGGAGGGAGGGAGGCAGGGAGGAAGGAAGGAAGGAAGGAAGGAAGGAAGGAAGGAAGGAAGGAAGGAAGGAAGGAAGGAAGGAAGGAAGGAAGGAGGGAGGGAGGGAGGGAGGGAGAGAGGGAGGGAGGAAGGGAAGGGGGAAAGGGGGAAGAGGGGAAGGGGAAGGGGGAAAGGGGGAAGACAGGGAGGGAGGGAGGCTCACTGAAGTCTTATTGGTTTATTTATTTGTTTATTTTTTTAAGACGGAGTTTTGCTCTTGTCGCCCAGGCTGGGGAGCAATAGTGCAATCTCGGCTCACTGCAACCTCCGCTTCCCTGGTTAAAACGATTCTCCCGCCTCAGCCTCTGGAGTAGCTGGGATTACAGGCGCGCATCACCACACCCAGCTAATTTTTTTTTTTTTTTTTTTTTTTTTCTTGAGACCCACTCTCTCTCTGTAATCCAGGCTGGAGTTCGGTGGTGAGATCTCAGCTCACTGAAAGCTCTGCGTCCCGGGTTCAAGCAATTCTCCTGCCTCAGCACTCCCCATAGCTGGGATTACAGGCGCCTGCCACCATGCCTGGCTAATTTTTTGTATTTTAGTAGAGATGTAGTTTCACCGTGTTGCCCAGGCTGGTCTCCAACTCCTGAGTTAAGGCAATTCACCCGCCTCGGCCTCCCAAAGTGCTGGGATTACAGGCTCATGCCACTACGCCTGTCCCTAATTTTTGTATTTTTGGTAGAGACAAGGTTTCACCATGTTAGCCAGGCTGGTCTTAAACTCCAGACCTCAGGTGATACGCCTGCCTCAGCATTCCAAATTACTGGGATTACATGAGGGAGCCACGGCGCCAGGCCGAATTCTTATTTGTTGGGTAATATTTACAAGGCATTTTGTGCAGTTCTTCAAGGTGGAATCTGCGATTCTGAAAATATTCCACTTGTGGCCATAGCATCACTTTCTCAAAGTTGGATGATGATAAATGATGGTAGTTGTGAACCTGAATATTTTCTTCTTTACATTCTTTTACACTCTGTTAAACGGGAACTTAGTGGTAGATGCCTTTGGATTAAATGCCTTTAGGTTCACATTTTTTAGAAGACACAGTGAAGTTATTTATGAGAGGGAAAAGCACAGGAGTTAAAATTGATCCATTCGAGTGGAACAGACTTGCTCTATCTCTACCTGCAGGGTTGATCTCCCAAATATTAAGGCTGCCACAGACTTCAAAGTTTAGGGAGTCAGGCCCTCGAGTCAATTAGGCGTCCTATCTCTTTGCTTGCATAGCACTATGTGTATCCATGACATCACCCCAATTAAATTGGATTTATTGTTTCGTCCGATTTTCTTAAATCTTCATGACAGAAAAATTCACCCAAAAATGAATCCCATTGTCTACCAGTCATGTTGAAGAAGTGAGAACTCACGAAAATGCCATTAAAATAATGGTGCAATTCCCTTTGAAAACTGGCACAAGACAGGGATGCCCTCTCTCACCACTCCTATTCAACATAGTGTTGGAAGTTCTGGCTANAAATACCTAGGAATCCAACTTACAAGGGATGTAAAGGACCTCTTCAAGGAGAACTACAAACCACTGCTCAGTGAAATAAAAGAGGACACAAACAAATGGAAGAACATACCATGCTCATGGATAGGAAGAATCAATATCGTGAAAATGGCCATACTGCCCAAGGTAATTTATAGATTCAATGCCATCCCCATCAAGCTACCAATGAGTTTCTTCACAGAATTGGAAAAAACTGCTTTAAAGTTCATATGGAACCAAAAAAGAGCCCGCATCTCCAAGACAATCCTAAGTCAAAAGAACAAAGCTGGAGGCATCACGCTACCTGACTTCAAACTATACTACAAGGCTACAGTAACCAAAACAGCATGGTACTGGTACCAAAACAGAGATATAGACCAATGGAACAGAACAGAGTCCTCAGAAATAATACCACACATCTACAGCCATCTGATCTTTGACAAACCTGAGAGAAAGAAGAAATGGGGAAAGGATTCCCTATTTAATAAATGGTGCTGGGAAAATTGGCTAGCCATAAGTAGAAAGCTGAAACTGGATCCTTTCCTTACTCCTTATACGAAAATTAATTCAAGATGGATTAGAGACTTAAATGTTAGACCTAATACCATAAAAATCCTAGAGGAAAATCTAGGTAGTACCATTCAGGACATAGGCATGGGCAAAGACTTCATGTCTAAAACACCAAAAGCAACGGCAGCAAAAGCCAAAATTGACAAATGGGATCTCATTAAACTAAAGAGCTTCTGCACAGCAAAAGAAACTACCATCAGAGTGAACAGGCAACCTACAGAATGGGAGAAAATTTTTGCAATCTACTCATCTGACAAAGGGCTAATATCCAGAACCTACAAAGAACTCCAACAAATTTACAAGAAAAAAACAAACAACCCCATCAAAAAGTGGGCAAAGGATATGAATAGACATTTCTCAAAAGAAGACATTCATACAGCCAACAAACACATGAAAAAATGCTCATCATCACTGGCCATCAGAGAAATGCAAATCAAAACCACAATGAGATACCATCTCACACCAGTTAGAATGGCGATCATTAAAAAGTCAGGAAACAACAGGTGCTGGAGAGGATGTGGAGAAATAGGAACACTTTTACACTGTTGGTGGGATTGTAAACTAGTTCAACCATTATGGAAAACAGTATGGCGATTCCTCAAGGATCTAGAACTAGATGTACCATATGACCCAGCCATCCCATTACTGGGTATATACCCAAAGGATTATAAATTATGCTGCTATAAAGACACATGCACACGTATGTTTATTGCAGCACTATTCACAATAGCAAAGACTTGGAATCAACCCAAATGTCCATCAGTGACAGATTGGATTAAGAAAATGTGGCATATATACACCATGGAATACTATGCAGCCATAAAAAAGGATGAGCTTGTGTCCTTTGTAGGGACATGGATGCAGCTGGAATCCATCATTCTTAGCAAACTATCACAAGAACAGAAAACCAAACACCGCATGTTCTCACTCATAGGTGGGAACTGAACAATGAGATCACTTGGACTCGGGAAGGGGAACATCACACACCGGGGCCTATCATGGGGAGGGGGGCGGGGGGAGGGATTGCATTGGGAGTTATACCTGATGTAAATGACGAGTTGATGGGTGCAGCACACCAACAAGGCACAAGTATACATATGTAACAAACCTGCACGTTATGCACATGTACCCTACAACTTACAGTATAATAATAATAAATAAATTAAAAAAAAAATAATAAAATAAAATAAAATAAAATAATGGTGCAAACATAATTTAGCTTGAAATTATAGAGTCTGCTTATTTTTGCTTTTATTTTTGTTTTTATTTTTGTCTATGCCAGTCTTGTAGCAACAGGAATATTTCAACCTTCCTCAACCCTGAAACAGTATCTTACACTTTTCTTCTTTTTAAAAAAATTTACTGTCCCATTTTATGCCATGGCTCTGAGCACAAGTAAAGGCTCATATTCTTGGACTCTGTATAGGTGCAGAATTAGCCAAGTATTTACAAAAATCATTAAAATAATAGTAATAAAAATAATAATCTATACCACAACAGAAAATGTTCACTGCTATTTAGTAGGAAACTAGTAGCAAAGTATTTGAATTGTTTTGCTTCTGTGATAAAATATGTTCCCTTTAGAATGTACTTCATCTCCGTGATCATATCCAATGTCTAAATAAATGTAGATCAAAGGAGTTCGCATTGATATCAATGCGTCAAATATGAAGAATTCTGACCAGCTTGGCAAAGAGAGCACAACCACATCCTCTCCCACCAATAAAATTCCTCTCGATACCACCTGAAAAGGTACCTACTAAGCATGAAGCACCTTTCTCTCAACCAAAGCACATTAATTTTATTTTCAAAGTCACCATTGCGGGTACAAGTATTACTTAAGGTGATTTATTTGCTGATTCCATGTAAACCCAAACTGCAGAAACATGTTTACATCCTCATCGTTATAGAAATATGAAACATGCAATTGTACATACCCCTTCTAATTTTGTTGCTTATATCTTTTAGATTGCATTAGGAGGCAGGGTTTATTAAATAAGCAAGTCCAGTGTGTACAAAGCATCATTAATTTTGTGTGGAATGACATGCCACTGGGTACTTGCAAGAAATAAAAGAGCTCCCTCTGCTGCCAGAAAATGAATTTTTCTTTAATTGTTATTAAAATCTCCTACCTAACTTCTCTGATGTTTACTTCATAAGTTATATTCTTTGTAATTACTGTTTCTCTTATCTTTAAAATTGTTTGATATTATACCATTTGATTTTTAAGAAAAAATAAGCAATTTAAATTCAATATTTAATTATTTCAAGTAACTCAAAATTGTCTCCACTTAAATAGTAATTATAAACAGTTCTTTGTTGCAAAACGAAAACATCAGTTCACACAGACTTGCATTAATCTCAAGAATGTTATAATTACCTAAAATTGCACACAAATTAATATTTCAGCACATGCCATCAAAGAGTCTAATACATGAACTTTTCAATAAATGAAATTGGTATCCTGAAGATGATTCAAAAAAAACCTCTGCACATCTACAGCATCCATAAATTATTAGTTTACCTATACTTACAGGATTTTCAAAATGTGTCTTTTTCTGAATTTCTTTGGAGTCTGAAATCGTCGGAATGAATCCTGTGACATAATTGAGTTCCTGGAGATACATCTGTTATTAATAATGATTTAATTCTAAAATATATACACACAATAAAGATTACAATTTACAGTGAAGATGGGAGTGGTCAATTGAGATTATTCACTAGATTTTCACTTCTTGGAATTCACACTCTTCTTCAACTAAATTATAAATTAATATCACGGGCCTTTGAGGTCATAAGAGTATATAAACTGCTAATATTAAAATTTCTATCTGACATTTTATTGTGATTTAAAATTTCATTGACAATTTTATAAGCATTATTAATAAGAAACTTCAACACTGAGATTAATTTCAGTAATCTAGGAGTAACCTAGAAGAAAAAGGTGGTATTGAATGGAATGTAAATAATGATTCCAAAAAGCATCAACACTTCCCTTGCTAGACATGGAGAGCTATCTATAATTCTCTGCCTTTACAATCACTTGTACATGCCCTAGGAGATAGCCAAAGGTTTCTAAATAATTATGCTAGCAATATCAGCATGTGCACAATATTATATAAAACCTGCCGTTACAAGAATTTGATTCTTATACGTTTTGCTGTGTTAACAAAGGTGTTTGAAATTACAGATTCTTTCAATACTGGGTTATGTATATACCATTCAAACTAATAGATCCAGGCTTACCTTCCCCTTAGACTAAATCGAGTCTAATAATCATGAATAGCAAATGATTGACAAGGGAATACAATCTAGCACTGAGCCAAGATGTTAGAAAAAAATGGGTGGAACAAAACAGAGTAAAAGCAATCAAGAATAATCTCAAGAAAACAATAATATGATATTTTTCATACAATAAATAAACCAAGACTCAGTTGTTGCAGCTTGGCTTTTACCGCTATTTTCATAATGTGCAACAGTAGAAGGTGTAAAGTAGGTATGTAAAAGTGTAAAGGGACTTTTATGAGACAGACAAGCAGGGTTGGTTAAAGATGGATTCAGAAATTGGTAGATGTTAGAGGCTGAGAGAATATACTCTGAGTCAAAGATTTTGGATCTGAGGACATTGAGTCTATACAATCAACACTTATAGAAATAAGGATGTATCTTCATGAAAAGATTAAAAATATCTACTTTTCTGTGTAATAAAATGACATTATTCTCAGCAATGATGAAACTACATTTCAGGGATGTAGCTAAATTTTTGGAATGTTTTCGAAATATATTACTACAATGTGAAGGACATCACAAGTAAATTATACTTTGAAAGCTCTTCTTTTGTAAAATTGGAACAAAAACATATTAAAGTTTTAATGCCAACATGTTTCTAGGTGAAGAGGGTATATGTCCAATATTCACTCCAAACTTTTCAAGAAATAAAATAAAAATGGTATTATATTCTACAGCTATTGGAAAAGATCGCTTGTGTTAAGACAGCTCTCACTTTTAACTTTCCATTCTTTCTTTTGCAGATTTTTTTTCAGTCTTAAAACATCTGTTATTGACGCACTTGACACAACTGGGCCTTTGTTCCTTTCTTTCTCTTTTTCACCATTCCACTAAATTATATTTTCTATGCTTCTGACTTTATTTAATGAGAAGTAAGTTAAGTTTCTAAGTAATAGCTAGTGTTCAAACAAACAAACCAAATTATTGAAAATCCTTGATGCATCTATTGTTATGGAAAGCATATGAAAGATTTGCAGAGATTAATATTTACCTACAGAACAAATCATTAGAGAATCATTCTATTTTGAATTATTGTATGACTATGATCATAAGAAGAGGTCAGTGATGGAAGAGATTATTTGTGAATTAATATAATCAAAATATCAGTGCTGAAATCTGAAAACTTGGAAGATGGGACAGATAATATTTGGTTCACTGATATGAGACATACTTGTTTTTGAGCAAATTAGAAAGGATATGAAAAGGTATCAAACAAAATAAAAATAAAAAAGGTGTATTGCAAGTGAAAAACCAAAAATATTCTCATTTTTAGAAGGATTCATTCCAGAATGGAGCAACAATATGAAAGTAGGATAAGCTGACTTGCTGGAAAACTACATGTAGTGGTAAATAAAGGTCTGACAAAGCCGTAATGAAGCTGGACTCCCGGTATTGCAGTAGAAAACGTAACTACTACCAGAAAGGTTAGGGAGGTTCTCATGCCTGCTGCAGCAGGTAGTGTTTCCATGAGTCCATTCCCTTTGGCTGATCCACACCCATCCAGAAGTTAGAGCTATTGTAGGTTATGAGGAAGACGCAGGAGCATCTCTCTTTATCAAGGAAAAAGGAGGAGGGAGCAAGGCAAGCAGTGCAACTAGGGACCTGCTTCTCCTTCCACGGCTGGGTCTAATATAACAATATCCCTCCCAACACGCTGGCCAATATAGGGATTGCCCACAGCGAGATGTGTTTTTCACTTAGGAGTTTGTCGTTAAAAAATCAAGTTCATTGACCCATTGAAATGACACTTTGGCTAAGTGTCTCCTCCACTCCAGTTCCATAGCACTTACTTCTACTTTTGTTTTCTAAACATGAGCCCCACATCCTTAACATTCAAGAATAATTTTAAACCAAGTTGGGATATAAGTAAATTTTATCTTTAACTTTCCTATTAGGGAAAGCCTCTACAGAATAGGAGGCAGTAATAAGCTGACATACTAGCACATCTAGAGGCCACTCCTCAAAGGCCACAAAAGGAACACTTGCAGAAAGTGTGGTGAGAGATGAGGAAATGATTACCATCTCAAGGCTGCATTCACTTAAGAGGCAGTGTAGCAAAATAGGAAAGAATGCAGTCAGACTGCTTGGTCCAAATTTTGGATACTTCACAACTAGTGTGACCTTAGCCAAATCTTTTCATTTCTTTATGCCTCCATTTTCACTTTTTGTGCAAAGGGGATAAAAATAGTACTTTTCCTCATGGTGTTTTTACATGGATGAGTGATGTATATAGTGTGCTAGGTATGAAGAACTTTGTAAACATTACAAAAATATAGCTGACATTTTACAGAAACTCAGTTTACCAAGCTATGTGCAAATATAACTTCATAGTACTCTGCAAGTTCTTTTCATTATCATTCACATTTCACAGAAGAAACTGAAGCTTAATAATTTCCTGTAAATTTCTGGAGATCACAGAGTGTATAAAGGCTCAAAAGGATTTCATCTACTTTTGAAACTTTTGTTCCATCCTTCCCCCATCTGTCTCTGAAGTCTGGTACTAAAATTCAAACACAACCTTTTGTGTCTAAGAATGCACAAACCTAGAGTATGAAAAGCAGGGTGGGGGGGGGGGATAGTCTATATTTTGCAAGCTCGCTAAATATTTTAGGCTTTACCCTCAACTCATTGGAGGCACGATACCCTCTATATTTTTAATCTGCCATCAATCAGTACAGTATTTTATTGTCTCCACCTTTTATTACTTTTATCAGCAACTTGTAAACATACTGTACTAAGAAAAGTTGTTAGTTACTTACATTCTAAAAATATTAGCTAGAAGTTAAATCTCTATTATGTCTATGTTAACCTGAAATTTTCCTTCCCTTAGTAGCACAGTCACATTTAAACAATGCTGTGACATTTATAATTCAGAAAGCATACCAAGTGAAATGAGTCTGAGAGGGAAAAAAAAGCACAGAGAGCCTCAGAGAAGGCACGTTACACCCGAGTTTAAAATGCTTATAGCTCCATTCCAGATATTTCATGGTAGTAGCAAAAAGAAAAAAAAAAAAGCAACATATTGCATTAACACATAAGCATGAAAATGCCATAGCATGAAAATGCCCTATTCATGGGAGACAGGTGTTAAATTATAGAATAGTGTATTGTTCATATGGTATTTATGTCTTTCAAGTTTGTTTGACATTCCAGAAACAATATGACTCGAGCTCATGAATAAAATTAGAATCATTTTCTTTCTTTCTTAAAAACAAGATACTACTTTTTCCTCATTCTCACTTCTACTGGAAAAATAAGTAGAGGTAAATTAATCTATGTATCTTACTAACACAATACAAATTATGCTTACGGAAACTAATTAAGTAGGTAAAGCACATTTTACATGTGGACTTTCAGATTATTTTTTCTCCGATCCTTGTGGTTTCAAGTTGCAGGAATTCGTTCAGTGACTTTGAAAATGGAGTAACCATATTGCTTACAGGAAGCAGAGAATGATAAATAAAGATACCAGGGATTTGGGAAGAGCGAAAATAAATAAAATGTACTTCTTTCCAGAACATCTTAGATATTCTAATGTGATAATTCACAATACAGCTCACTTGACAGGATGAGGAGTAACGTGTGGGTTTCATCTGCTAAACAGCTCCAGAAAAGACGATGGTTTTTTATACTGAATAAATAAAAGATATACTTGTACACATATAAATGGGGGGGAAACTGCTCATATTTAGTAAATCGCTTTTTTCTCTTTATTACAACATATTTCTTTTTTCTTTTAATCTAGTTTTCATTATAAATTAGATCAGTTATGCCAGAAGTGTGGGTTGAAGGAATTTTAATTAGTTAGTTCCTAGTAGAAAAATATATTGTTCAGAAAGTTAATTTAGAGCTGTAGTGTATTCTGAAGATGAGGGATGTGTTTGTGTGTGTGTGTGGGGGGGGTGTGTATTGCATTAAAATGAGGATATATTATGAAAAGTACATTGTTAGGCTACTTCATCATTGTGTGAACATCATAGAGTGTATTTGTACAAATCCAGGTGATATAGCCTGCTGCACACTTAGGCTACGTAGAATAGGCTACAAACCTATACAGCATGTTACATTACTGAATACTGTAGGCAACTGAAACACAATGGTACTTAGGCTACACTAAATTTATTTTTAAAAATATTTTTCCTTCAATAATAAATTAACCTCAACTTACTGTAATATTTTATGTATTTTTTGTTTTATATAATGTTTACTCTTTTGTAATAACACAGTTTAAAACACAAACACATTGCACATCTGTACAAAGATATTTTCTTTCCTTATGTCTTTTTTGTACGAACATTTTTCTATTTTTTATTTTATGTTTACTTTGTAAAACTTTTTGTTAAAAATTAAGACACATAATTATGAATATCACTGTCCTCCACCTCCACAATCTTGTCCCACTGGAAGGTCATCGGGGCAACACATGCATGGGGCTGCCATCTCCTGTGAGAAACATGCCTTCTTCTGGAAAATACCTTCTGAAGGACCTGCTTGTGCTTGTTGCACAGTTTACTTCTTTAAAAGGAATACATTCTAAACTAATGATGATAAATATAGTACAGCGAATACACAAGCCAATAACATAGTTGCTTTTAGCATTATGAAGTATTATGTCCATGACAGGAAATGTGGTGGTCTGTTTATGCCACCACTACCACGACGTGTGAGTAAAGTGTTGCACTATGACATTATGACAGCTAAGACATCACTAGGTAACAGAAATTTTTCAGCTGCATTGTGATCCTGTGGGACCACTGTCATATATGTGGTCCATCATTGACCAAAATGTCAGTATGTGGCACACAGCTATATATGTGTGTGTGTATATGTGAATATATGTGTGTATACATATATACACACATACATACACACATATACATTATATTCACATATAAACTGTATTTTAGGTCTACATAATATTTGTACTCACATGTAAAACTCAAGTATATCACTTAAACGAATCTTTTCATCACCAATTTGTCATGGTGATTTGGGGCCCTCCCTATATTATTACTAGTAGATGATATTAGCATATTATCTTCAATCTCAATGCCTAGTCTTCAAAAAAACATTCAAACTATAGCAAATTAATTTGTGTGAGACTCTAAATTCTTTGACACTAGCAAGTTATCATTTAAGCAATTACTTCTTTCAAACAATTGAGTACTAAGTCACCGAGTAGATTAATTTACAAATATTTAAAAGTATTTTCAAGTCTCTTCTAAGTACCTACCACCTTATTGAATAGGATTCAAAAAAATAATAATAATAATAAAGAGAAACCACAGTGCTCTTCTACAAGGAAATTGGAAACTGGAAGAGAAACTATATGCTTTGAATCAAATGGCAAAAATAGAGATAGCCTGTGTGTATAGTAATCCAATGTATGTGTTTAAATATGAAGTATATATGTATAACTTATACTATTCAATAGGCAACCCATTGGCTTATACTAGCAGGAATTAAAATAAGTTATTACACATAATTGAAGGAAAAAAAGTTATGCTTGAACTGGAGAAAGATGAATAAAAAAGACAAATGGGTAAAGTGAAAGGTTTATTTTCTTTTAGCATGAGAGTTTTCCATTAACTTTAGGCCAGAGACGAACTCAGTAGACTCCCAAAACCACTAGTAACAAAAGTGAAAATAGACAAATGATATTACCTCAAACTGAAAAGCTTCTGCACAGCCAGAAAACAATCAACAGAATTAAGAGACAACCTAAAGAATGGTGGACAGTGTTTACAAACCATGTACCTCAGGGGTTAAATATAAAATATATAAGAAACTCAAACAACTCAATAGCAAGGAATCAGATAGCCCAGTTTAAAAATTGGCCAATGACCTGAACAGACATTTCTCAAGAGAAAACGTAAAAATGGCCAAAATGTACATTTAAAAATTACTCAACATCACCAACCATCTGAGGAATGCAAATTAAAACCACAATGAGATTACCACCTCATCCTTATTAGAATGACCATTACCAGAAAGATTAAGAGTAAGTGTTGGCCAGAATGTGGAAAAAAATGAATTTCTGCACATTGTTGCTGGGAATGTATAATAATACAGCCATTAGAGAAAACAGTATGGAGGAGATTCCTCAAAAATCCAAAAATAGAACTACCATATGATCCAGCAATTCCACTGCCAGTTATATTCAAAGAAAATGAAATTAGTATGTCAAAGAGATATCTGCACTCCCATGTTTATTGTAACATAATTCACAATAGCCAAGGTATGTAATCAACCTAGGTGTTCATCAGCACATGATGGATATATACATACAATATATGATGTGTAAACATATACATCATGTGGTATACACATACAATAAAATATTATTCAGCTTTAAAAACAAAGGAAATCTTGTTATTTATGACGACATGAATAAAGCTGAAGGATATTATGCTAAGTGAAACAAGCCAGGCACAGAGAGTTGAATACTGCATGATTTCATTCGTATGTGGAATCTAAAAAAGTTGAACTCATACAAGTAGAGGGTAAAATGGTGGTCACCAGGGGCTGGGGGTGGGATCAAGTGGGTGAGATGGTGGTCAAAGAATATAAAATTTTAGTGAGGAAGAGGGATAAGTTTTAAAATTTTCTTGTACAACATTGTGACTATAATTAGTAACCATGTGTTGTATTTTTTAAAATGCAGAGTAGGTTTTGTGTTCTCACCACAAAAAAAATGATATATCAGTTAATTCACATGTCAATTAGCTCAACTTAGCCATTCCATAATGTATACATATTTTGAAAACATGTTATACACTATAAATACAAGGAATTTTTATTTGACAAATAAATAAATAAATACAATGTCGAACGGTGATTTCCAGGATCTGAGGGGAGGGTTAAGAGGGCAGTTCCTACTTAATGTTTATATTGCTTCAGCCATGCAAGATAACATATCTATAGAAATCTGCTGTATGACAATCTGCATATAGTTAACAGTATTTTACTACATTCATACAATTGGTTAAAAAGGTGGATTTCACATTACAATTTCTTTATGATAATAAAAAAGAAATGATAACATGTGAGTGAAAAAGGAATTCAGTAGAGAATAAGAAACACGTGGCATCAGGAGCACATGAGAGATGGTTTACGTTCTAAAAAAATGGAAAAGAGCATCTTAATCACAGCTGGAAGAAAAATCAGTACACAGAGATTCTAAGCTATAGTTAAAATACACATATTGAGACTCATTTTCACAGCATTACAGGCAGAGTTAACATGTAACCCCTGCACTAAATACACATAGAAATTACCCATAAATGAAATGCTGAAATTTCAAGTAGGATTACAAAAAAAAAATTAAATTCAAAGATCTCAGAAATCAAAAACATACTAGAAAATTAGGAAATAGAGTTACTGTGGTTTGGGTAGTATGTGGATAAAGAAAGTCTATTTGTCCCCAAATAGGCCTTAGAGTAAATCTTTGCTTTTTAATAACTCATAAAAAGACAGGAAGTTAAACCTTTGTATCAGGACAAAATAAAATTCAGAAAAATATATGGAATCCATACCTTCAAGGGATGCATATTCGGGGAAATAGAGGGGGTACATCTACTGCCTCTTGAAAAAAAAAGATTAAGGCCGGTGTGTGTGTGTGTGTGTGTGTGTGTGTGTGTGTTTGGGTTTTTTTTTAGTTGTTTTTTGTTTTTGTTTTGTGAGCTGAGTTGGGAAAAAAGAGCTTCTTCTAATACATACACACACACACACCCCAAGCACGATTTATAAAAATCTGTTTTAATACTATACATATGTTGTGGGAAACAGAATCCATTGAGTTAATGTTAAAAAAAAAATGGTCCCACCCTAATTATAACATTTCTCCCATAAATTAAGGCGCATAAGTTTCCATAGGCAAATTTATCTTTATAAAAATGTTCTCTTGTTCCAAATAAGCTCACTATAGAAAATATAAAAAGCATAATGATACAGCAAAACAACACACTAGAGGACAACAAACCCTAAGGAATTAAAACGATAGGACAATGTGAAAAATATTATAATTATTCCAACATAATTAAAGAACTTAACAGGGAAACCAAAAAATACATCAAGATATTACAAAAGGTGTAAATAGGATGTGAGAAAACTACGTAATACCAAAAATAAAATATATACTCATCGATACTAAGAAATCTACTAAGAGGTTGTCCAGACTAGACTCAGCCAAAAAAAAATCATTAGCTATAAGGTACGTATTAGAAAAGCAATCATAATGAAGCTTAAAATAATTGAATCAACATCTAAATATTGGATTATCTAATTACAAAATGTCAAAGACAGAAATAATTTTTTCATCATGAGAAAAATCTTAACTACAAATTAAAACAGGTAGGTAACAGAGCATTTCAACAGGAACTACAGGAGATTTTTTCAAATTGGGTGAAAAAATAATTGTCAACATAAAATTGTACTCACCAAAAATAATATTCAGGATGTAGGGTAAAATCAAAGTACTTTAAGCAAAAAAATGAAGACTTAAAACTAAAATCACTTGCTGTAGAAAACTACTACATCATGGCACAGAAAAGAAAATTGGATCAGAATTCAATAGGTAAGGAACAAAATTGCTTTGTAATTTGGTAGACATTAAATTATATTTCCTGAGAAAGTTAATTGTAAGTATAATAAAGATTTTATCTGGAGAAGTTTCGAAAGAAGATATAATTAAAATAGTAGAAAATATGATACAAAAGTTGAAATGGAGGTCAAAATTAAGTTATTTTATGACTATTGTGTTGTTCAGAGGGTAAGTAAATACATTTATTATGTTTGTATATTAACTCTGTTACATAAGTTAAAATTTTATATATTTAAGTGAACCATTAAAATAGAATACATATATCATAGTAAACAGGTAGGGAAAAAATAGAGAAAAATTTAATCAATATAATAAAGAAAATAGGAGAAACATTTTTAAGACCCTCAAAGCAGGAAAAATATAATGTAATATTATATTTTTTAAAATATCAGCAGTTACTGTAAATAAAGTCATAGAAATTTTGATTAATTTCTATAATTAATTTCTTATTATTAATTTCTATAATTAATTTCTATAATAATTGATTAAGTCATAAAAATCAGATTGAAATTTTTAAAATTTAACAACTATACACTTTTTAACGAAGACACCCCTAAAACATAACGACACAGAACTTTTGAAAGAAAAGTGATAAATATATATTCCTTGCAACTGCTGAGGGAGGAAACTGAGGCCCAAGTGCTACTATAAAGGACCGCTTGGGAATTTGAGGGATTTTTTGTAGAAATTGTCAGAAATGTGGAGGATTAAAATCAAACTATCAGAGGAAAGGCAAAAGAGGTTAAGTACAAGATGTTCCCTTGTTAAGCGACATCTCAAAACTCCATCACACCACATTATCAAAGATTTCCCAGTGTGGTATTAAGGCTCCAAAACTGATGCAAGGAGTTTTCCAAAGTTAATCACCTTGATAGTAGCTGAACCCAAACTACTAATGATTACTAAATACAAAATCTGGTCCAAAACTCTATTATTTGCTTGCTAAAAAACATATTTTTGAGAACTATGATGTCAAAGCAGAATATTCCTTGGAATATCACTATTTCCACAAGCAGGAGAAGCAGTGTACTAGAACTACCTTATCTTAGCTAATGGACAGTATCAAAGAGGTCTGCGTCTGCTATCTAGAAAAATACATACGGATATTTCTCAAAAGAAGACATTCATACAGCCAACAGACACATGAAAAAATGCTCATCATCACTGGCCATCAGAGAAATGCAAATCAAAGCCACAATGAGATACCATCTCACACCAGTTAGAATGGCCATCATTAAAAAGTCAGGAAACAACAGGTGCTGGAGAGGATGTGGAGAAATAGGAACACTTTTACACTGTTGGTGGGATTGTAAACTAGTTCAACCATTATGGAAAACAGTATGGCGATTTCTCAAGGATCTAGAACTAGATGTACCATATGACCCAGCCATCCCATTACTGGGTATATACCCAAAGGATTATAAATTATGCTGCTATAAAGACACATGCACACGTATGTTTATTGCGGCACTATTCACAATAGCAAAGACTTGGAATCAACCCAAATGTCCATCAGTGACAGACTGGATTAAGAAAATGTGGCACATATACACCATGGAATACTATGCAGCCTTAAAAAAGGATGAGTTTGTGTCCTTTGTAGGGACATGGATGCAGCTGGAAACCATCATTCTTAGCAAACTATCACAAGAACAGAAAACCAAACACCGCATGTTCTCACTCATAGGTGGGAACTGAACAATGAGATCACTTGGACTCGGAATGGGGAACATCACTCACCGGGGCCTATCATGGGGAGGGGGGAGGGGGGAGGGATTGCATTGGGAGTTATACCTGATGTAAATGACCAGTTGATGGGTGCTGACGAGTTGATGGGTGCAGCACAGCAACATGGCACAAGTATACATATGTAACAAATCTGCACGTTATGCTCATGTACCCTAGAACATAAAGTATAATAATAATAATAATAAAATACATATTTAGTGATGCCAAGGGAAAAAGAAGGTGTTATTTCAAATCCTACTTACTCTTTTTAATTTTAAGAATAAAATGTTGATAAAAGCACCAAGCCTATTGGATTTATTACTTTTTATGCAGTTTATTTTGCCTGATCTAGATCTCTTATACTTACAGATTTTGTTCTTGAATTTATGCCTTCATGCCTCTAAGTTTTGAATTTAGTATGCTGTGCCATTGATCTGAATTCCTTAATTAAAAATAACTGACCATTTTAGAGTCTGTTTTTCCCAAAAATCTAGTTTTTATGCTCAAATTCATTATCTACAACTTTTTTTAGCTTCAACATTTGTTGAAATTTATTTTTTTGTTTCTAATCTAAAGTCATGCAATATGAAACAAAAAACACTTATGATCTTTTAACCTGTATTAACACTTCTGTGCTACTCATTACTATAACCATACATAAAACTTGCTGTTTGTTACAAAGTTTAAGACATTGGCTGGGCCCAGTGGTGCACACCTGTAGTCCTAGCACTTTGTGAGGCCGAGGCGAGCAGATAGTTTGAGCCCAGGAGTTGGAGACCAGCCTTGGCAACATGGCAAAATCCTGTCTCTACAAAAATTAGCCTGGCAAGGTGGCTATGCCTGTAATCCCACCTACTCAGGAGACTGAGATGGGAGATTGGCTTGAGCCTGGGATGCGCAGATTGCAGTGAGCTGAGATCATGTCACCCCAGCCTCAGTGACAGAGGCAGACCCCGTCTCTCTCTAAAACAGAAAACACATTGTTTATTACACAGGATATGTTTATACTTCTATAAATGTTAAATTTATTTTCAGAAGTATTATTTTACTTTGAATTTTATTCAACATAAATCTAAGTAGTCAAAATGATTAAAAACAGAGACATCAGAGTTCTGTTTGCGGTACAAGAAAGGAAGTTCCTAACAGCTCAAAATTCATAGATAATGGATAAATGGAAATTTTAAAAATACAAAGTAAAGAAATAATATTTTTTAAACTACTTAGAAGAAAAGGTAAGCAGATTTTTTAGGGAATTCAAATCTTGTCAAAACATACCACAGATAAGTTAAAATTTAAAGAAAGGGAGCAGCAGATCTATACTTTGTGCTTTTGCTGGAGAACAGTACTCAGTAGTGGCATGACATAGAATAGTTAATAACTTCAACAAAAAACTCACTATCTTCATGGCCTAGGAAACTAGAGAAATCAACTTACTGTAGGTGGGGCAGAGCTTACTGTTTGAGCCTACCCAAATAAATTGCCTGCTAAAACAAGCACAGCTTTACTCTTTGAAATGAGATAATAAAATTTAGTTTCGAAAACAAAACATTCAAATATTTTAAGATAAAATTCCAATTTACGCAACATATAAAGAATCAGAAAACTATGACTCATTCTCAATATAAAAGATAATTAACAGAGAAGAACACTGAAATAATCTATACAGAGGTGTCAATACACAAGGATTTACAACCTTCAATGATGACAAAGAAAATGCACTCATATTGAATGAAAAGATAGAGAATCTCCCCAGAAAACTATACAATATTTTGCAAAATAAAAATTTTAACTGAAAAATAATATATAACATTTAAAAATTGGATAAGCTTTACAGTAGAATGGATATGATAGAGGAAAAAAGCCAATAAACTTTAAGATCAATCGCATCCTTTTAATATTTAATACAGAGAAATAAGGTTGAAAAAAATACACAGTCTTAGAGCTCTGTGATGAAATATCAAAATGTCTAACATATAGTTATGGAGTCTCAGAATAGGTGAAGAGACATAATAGATCAAGACAAATATTTAAGAAAAAGTGAGTGAAATTTTCCCAAACTTAAGGAAAGCCATAAAAGTGTAATTCAGGAAGCTCAGTGAACTCCAAAGAGGGTAAATTGAATAAACCACCTCTTGGCACTTCATAGTCAAATTGTTGAAAACCAAATATAAAGAAAAAATCCTTAAAGCAGGGAAAAATACTAAAAAAAACTATGGAACACAAGACAGTGTAAAAAATTCTTAAACTTTTCAGAAAAAAATGTTTTTAAAACTGTCAATGTGTAATTCTTATCCAGTAAATTTTTCATCAAAAATCAATGGTGTCATAATTTCACTTACATAAGGTATCTAAAACAGTTAAACTCATAGAAACAGAGAGTAGACATTGGTTGTTGTCAGGGATCTGTGGGGAGACCAGAACAGACAGGGACTTGCTGTTCAATGCTTATAAAAGTTTCAGTTACACCGAATTAGTAAGTTTTAGAGATATGCTATGCAACGGTGTGCTTATAATTAACAATGGCGCATAATCATTTGTTAGGAGGTTACATCTCATTGTAAATGTTCTTACCACAATAAATAAATTAAAAGTGCTTGTGCAGGGTTAGGGAAGAAGGGACCTTTGGTGGTAATGACTATAGGATGGAGGGTTTATTTTTGGGGTGATGAAAATATTGATTGTGGATGCACAACCTTGTGAATATGTAAAAAGCTACAAATTGTACACTTTAAAAGGGTAAATTGTGTGTTATGTAATTTATATCCCAATATAACTGTTTTCTGAAAACTGAATGGAGACATTAAACCCATCCATGTTCAGATAAAACAAAACCAAGAAAATAAATCGCAAGCATATCTGCATAAATTAAAACGTTCATGGACTGAAAAATAATGGGACAGAATCAATATTGAAGTAAATATAAAAAGATTGCTTTTATGTTCTCTTAACTTATTTAAACATATATAGTTTAATGCAAAATATATTGTACACTGATGTCATACAGATGACAAACATAGCATAAAGGAACATAGTAGATGAAATAGATGGATATTAATGGCTGCAAGACTTCCAGTTTTTTTCAAGAATACAATATTAACTCTAACTGCTAAGTGGACAGAAGAGCAGAAAAGCAGCAGAATAGCACAGGAGAGAAGGAGAAAAGAGAAGGAGCATCTGAACATTGAAAGGAGTCCTTCTGAGGATGGTCGGAGAGGAGATCGGCCACAGGATGGCCAGACTCCAAGGGGAAGATTATCTTCCCACTCCAGTTCCCCATCCATCCTACTGAGAGGCACCTCCACCACTCAATAAAACACCTACATTCACCACCTGTGATGGTTAATACTGTCAACTTGATTGGATTCAAGGATGCTAAGTATTGTTCCTGGGTGTCTCTGTGAGGGTGTTGCCAAAGGAGATTAACATTTGAGTCAGTGGGCTGGGAAAGGCAGGCCCACCTTAATCTGGTGGGCACAATCGAATCAGCTGCCAGCGAATATAAAGCAGGTGAAAACATATGAAAAGGCGAAACTAGCCTAGTCTCCCAGCCTACATATTTCTCTTGTGCTGGATGCTTACTGCTCTCAAATATCAGACTCCAAGTTCTTCAGTTTTGAGACTCAGACTGGGTTTCCTTGCTCCTCAAGCTTGCAGACAGCCTATTGTGGGTCCTTGTTATCATGTAAGTTAATACTTAATAAACTCCTTTACATATCTATCCTATTAGCTCTGCCCCTTTATGGAACCCTGACTAATACAGATTTTGGTATCAGGAGTGGTTCTAGAGGAACAGAATATTAAAGATAGAGTTATTTCATTGGTTTTGGGGTTTCTGGAGTTGGTTGCTTAACATGATTAGGCCTAAAAACGTTAAGAACTCTACTTCCAATAGTATAGAGAACACCGATAGTCCTTGGCCTGAACTGTTTAGAGAGTTATGCAAAATAAATGCGTCTGCCACTGATTCACCACTCATGAGAGGCAAGGAGTTTCATTACTCTATACATAATACCTTTGACCATACATGGAGAGCCAAGGAACATAATGAGACTGGTTGGTTGCTCCTAAGTACAGGGGACAAAGTGATGAAATAAATGGTGAACTCAGGGATTCTGTCTCCTGGCTTTGCAAGCAGACACTGAGCCTCAAATCTGCTAAGAGTGCCCTGAGTGAGAGTTTTATCTCCTGTAGACAAAGAGCAGAAATTGTGGAAAAACAGACACAAGCTTTTATCATTCGAGTGACTGACCTGCAACAAAAGGTGCATGCACAGCCTTGCCAGTTGTCTACTGTTAAAGTGAGGGAATTGATTGGGAAAGAATGGGACCCTGCAATTTGGAACGGGGATGTGTGGGAGGACCCTGATGAAGCTGCGGACACAGAGTTTGTAAACTCTGATGAACCTTTTTTGCCAGAAGAACAGCTTTCCCATCCCCAGTAGTGGCAACATTCCCTCCCTGACCCATGTTGCCATCAGTCTTTTCACCTTTGCCTGAGTAGATAAACCCTATGCTGCCTGAAGCAAAGTGATGGACTCCCCTGAAGCAGTTGTCAGGCAAAATAATGTTGATTCTCCTCAGGAGCCACCCCCAAAACCCCTGTTTGCTTCTAGACCTATAACTAGACTAAAGTCCCAGTGGGCCCCTAGAAATGAGGTTGAGTGTCACCCATGAGGAGGTGCATTACATGTAAAAAGAACTGCTTGATTTCTCTAATTTATATAAAGAGAATTCTAGAGGACAGATGTGGGAACGGGTATTAAAGGTATGAGATAATGGGAGAAAGAACATAAAGTTAGATCAGGCTGAATGTATTGAGCTGGGCACAATAAGTAGGAACTCTGCATTTAATGTTGTGACTCAGGGAGTTGGGAAAAAAAGATTTGAATAGTTTATTTGCTTGGTTAGCTGAAATATGGATTAAAAGATGGCCCAATGTGAGTGAGCAGGAAATGCCTGTTCTCCCTTTGTTTAATGTAAAGGAAGGAATCCAAAGGCTTAGGGAGACTAGGATGGTGGAATGGGTTAGTCACTTTAGTCCTACTCGTCCCAGCTGGCAGGGTTCAGATGATATACCATTGACCAATGTCTTGTGAAATAGATTTGTGAGGGCAGAACCTGCATCTTTGAAGAACCCTGTGATTTCTTTTCTCTATGTGTCAGATCTAACAGTAGGAACCACAGTCACTCAACTACAAAATGTAAATATAGTGGGAATAATTGGATCCTGAGTTTTCAGAGGCCAAGTGACAGCAATCCACCATCCAAGTCAAGGTGAGCATAGCTACCATAATGGACAGCAGAGGCAAAGTGACAATCAGAATCATCTGATTCATGTAATGCTCTGACATTGGCTAATTAATCATGATGCTCCTAGAAGTATGATTGATAGGAAGCCTACTGTTTTCCTACATAATTTGTATAAGGAGAAAATTTCTAGGTCAAATGGACAAAAGAATAATTTGAATTATAAAAACAGAGACTCACAGCCCTTCAATCAATTTCCAGACTCAAGTCAGTTTACAGAAACAGAACTACTTGAATGAAGGGAAGGCCAGGTCCCCTTGAGGAACGACCCCACTACATTACCAACAATCTATCCAGTGAACCTTTTCCCATCCTTCACCAATGAGACCTCCAGCCTTTTACCAGGGTAACTGCATTGAGGAAAGAGAAATGATCAGAGATTTCAGGGACTACTGGACACTGGCTCTGAGCTGATGTTGATTTCAAGGGACTCAAAACATCATTGTGATCCTCCAGTTAAAGTAGGGGCTTATGGAGGTCAAGTAATTGACTAAGTTTTAGCTTGGGTCTGACTTATAGTGGGTCCAGTGGGTCCCAGACTCATCCTGTGGTCATTTCCCCAGTTCCAGAATGCATAATTGGCATAGATAAACTTAGCAGCTGGCAGAACAACCACACTGACTACCTGATGGTCAGGTGAGGGCTATTACTGTGGGAAAGGCCATTAGAGCTTTCTTTATCTAGAAAAATCATAAATCAAAAACACTAACAACAACAACAACAACAACAACAACAACAACAACTTTTCATCCTTGGAGGGATTGCAGAGATTAGTACCACCATCAAGGACTTGAAAGATGGAGAAGTAGTGATTCTGACTGTATCCCTGTTCAACTCTCCCATTTGGCCTGTGCAGAAGACAGATGGATCTTGGAGAATAATAATGGGTTATTGTTCGCATAACCAAGTGGTGAGTACAATTGCACCTGCTGTACTAGATGTGATTTCATTCCTTGAGCAAATTAACACATCGCCTGGCACCTGGTATGCAGCCATTGACTTCACAAATGCCTTTTTTTCTATTCCTGTCCGTAAGGACCACCAGAAGCAATTTGCCTTCAGCTGGCAAGGCCAGCAGTATACCCTTACTTTTCTACCTCAGGAGTGTATGAGCTCTCCAGCTTTGTGTCATAATCTTATTTGGAGAGACCTTGATCACTTTTCGTTTCTGCAAGATATCACACTGGTCCATTACATTGATTACATTATACTGATTGGATCCAGTGAACAAGAAGTAGAAAACCCACTGGACTTATTGGTGAGACATTTGCATGCCAGAGGATGGGAAATAAACCTGACTAAAATTCAGGAAGCTTCTACCTCAGTAAAATTTCTAGGGATCCAGTGGGGTGGAGCCTGTTGAGATATTCCCTCTAAGGTGAAGGATAAGTTGTTGCATTTGGGTCCTCCTATAACCAATAAAGAGGAACTATGCCTAGTGGACCTATTTGGATTTTGGAGGCAACATGTTCTTCATTTGGGTATGTTACTCCAGCCCATTTATCAAATGACCTGAAAGGTTGCCAGTTTTGAGTGGGGTTCAGAACAGCAGAAGGCTCTGCAACAGCTCCAGGCTGCTGTACAAGCTGCTCTGCCATTTGGGCCATAGGGCCCAGCACATCCAATGGTGCTTGAGGTGTCAGTGGCAGATAGGGATGCTGTATGGAGTCTTTGGCAGGCCCCCATAGGTGAATCATAGAGGAGGCCTCTAGCATTTTGGAGCAAGACCTTGCCATCTTCTGCAGATAACTACTGTCCTTTTGAGAGATGGCTCTTGGCCTGTTACTGGGCTTTGGTGGAAACTGAACGTTTGACTACGGGTCATCAAGTCAACATGCAACCTGAACTGCCTATCATGAACCGGGTACTTTCTGATCCATCTAGCCATAAAGCCAGTCATGCACAGCAGCATTCTATCATCAAATGAAAGTGGTATATACATGATCAGGCTCGAGCAGGTCCTGAAGGCACAGTAATTTAAACGTGGAAGTGGCTCAAATGCCTATGATCTCCACTCCTGTACACATGACTTTTCTCCTCAAGCCTGCATAGATGACCTCATGGGGAGTTCCCAATGATCAGCTGACAAAGGAAGAGAAGACTAGGGCCTGGTTCACAGATGGTTCTGCATGATAAGCAGGCACCACCCGGAAGTGGACAGCTGCAGCACTACAGCCCCTTTCTAGGACATCTCTGAAGGACAGCGCTGAAGGGAAATCTTCCCAGTGGGCAGAACTTTGAGCAATGCACCTGATTGTGCACTTCGCATGGAAGGAGAAATGGCCAGATGTGTGACTATATACTGATTCATGGGCTGTGGCCAATGGTTTGGCTGGATGGTCAGGGACTTGGAAAAGCATGTTTGGAAATGTGGTAACAAAGAAATTTGGGGTAGAGGTATGTGGAGGGACCTCTCTGAGCAGTCAAAAACTATGAAGATATTTGCATCCCATATGATTGCTCATTAATGGGTGACCTCAGCAGAGGAAGATTTTAATAATCAAGTGGCAAAAATACTACAGTGGATTTCAAAGTGCAGTACCTGAAGCTTGTAGTCATTTATGATCCTTGTAGTAGGAAGTTTGTGAGGTGCATTCATGTGACTGCTATAAGAATCATGCCACCAGAGAATACTAAAAACACATCTACACAAATAAAATAGACAATCTAGAAGAAATGGATAAGTTCCTAGACATATACATCCTCCCAAGACTAAACCAGGAAGAGGTTGAATCCCTGAATAGACCAACAACATGTTCTGATATTGAGGCAGCAATTAATAGCTTACGAACCAGAAAAAGCCCAGAAACAGATAGATTCACAGCCAAATTCAACCAGAGGTACGGAGAGAAGCTGGTGCCATTCTGTCTGAAACTATTCCAAGCAGTTGAAAAGAAGGGACTCCTCCCTAACTCATTTAATGAGGCCAGCATCATCCTGATAGCAAAACCTGACAGAGACACAACAAAAGAAGGAAACTACAGGCCACTATGCCTGATGAACATTGATGCGAAAATCCTCAATAAAATACTGGCAAACTGAATCCAAAAGCACATCAAAAAGCTTATCCACCATGATCAAACTGGCTTCATCCCTGGGATGCAAGGCTGGTTCAAAATATGCAAATCAATAAATGCAATGCATCACTTAAACAGAACCAAAGACAAAAGCCACCTGATCATCTCAATAAATGCAGAAAAGGCCTTTGAGAAAATTCAGCATTCCTTTGTGTTAAAAATGCTCAATGAACTAGGTACTGATGGAACATATCTCAAAATAATGAGTTATTTATGAAAAACCCACAGCCAATATTATACTGAATGGGCAAAAGCTGGAAGCATTCCCTTTGAAAACTGGCACAAAACAGGGATGCCCTCTCTCACCACTCCTTTTCAACACAGTATTGGAATTTCTGGTCAGGGCAATCAGGCAAGAGAAGGAATTCAAATAGGAAGAGAGGAAGTCAAATTGTCTTTTTTGCAGATGATATAATTTTATATTTAGAAAACCCCATCATCTCAGCCCAAAAACTCCTTAAATAGATAAGTAACTTCAACAAAATCTCAGGATATAAAATTGATATGCAAAAATCACAACCATTCCTATACACCAACAATAGACAAGCAGAGAGCCAAATCATGAATGAATTTTCATTTACAATTGCTACAAAGGGAATAAAATATCTAGGAATACAGCTAACAAGGGACGTGAAGGAGAACCACAAACCACTGCTCAAGGAAATAAGAGAGAACACAAACAAATGGACAAACACTTTATCCTCATTGATAGGAAGAATCAGTATCATGAAAATGAACATAGTACCCCAAATAATTTATAGATTCAATGCTATTCCTATTAAAATGTTATTGACATTTTTCACAGAATTAGAAAAAACAACTATTTAAATTTCACATGGAATCAAAGAAGACCCCATAGAGCCAAGACAATTCTAAGCAAAAAGAACAAAGCTGGAGGCATCATGCTACCTGACTTCAAACTGTACTACATTACTACAGTAACTTAAACTGCACGGTACTGGTACCAAAACAGATATATATGCCAATGGAACAGAAGAACAGAAACCTCAGAAATAACACCACATTTCTACAACCATCTGATCTTCAACAAACCGAACAAAACAAGCATTGGGGAAGGATTCCCTATTTAATAAATTGTGCTGGGCAAACTGGCTAGCAATATGCAGAAAACTGAAACTGGACTCCTTTCTTACACCTGATACAAAAATTAGCTCAAGATATATTAAACACTTAAATATAAAACCGCAAACGATTAAAACCGTAAAAGAAAACCAAGGCAATACCATTCAGGACATAGGCATGGACAAAGATTTCATTACAAAAATCCCAAAAGCAATTGCAACAAAAGCCAAAATTGACAAATGGGATCTAATTAAACTGAAGAGCTTCTGCCTTCTGCACAGCAATAGAAACTATCATCAGAGTGAAGAGGCAACCTACAGAATGGGAGAAAATGTTTGCAATCTACCCATCTGACAAAGGTGTAATATCCAGAAACTACAAGGAACTTAAACAAATTCACGAGAAAAAAACAACCCCATCAAAAGTGGGCAAAAGATATGAACAGACACTCCTCAAAAGAAGACATTTATGTGACCAACAGACATGTGAAAAAAAACTCAACATCGCTGATCATTAGAGAAATGCAAATCAAAACTACAGTGAAATTTCATCTCATGCCAGTCAGAATGGCGATTATTAAAAAAGTCAGGAAACAGTAGATGTTGGCAAGGCTTTGGAGAAATAGGAACGCTTTTACACTGTTGGTAGGAATGTAAATTAGTTCAACCACTGTGGAAGACAGTGTGAGGATTCCTCAAGGATCTAGAACCACAAATACCATTTTACCCAGCAATCCCATTATGGTTATATACCCAAATGAGTATAAATCATTCTGCTATAAAGACAAATGCATACATGTGTTTACTGCAGCACTATTTACAATAGCAAAGACATGGAACCAACCTAAATGCCCATCAGTGATAGACTGGATAAAGAAAATGTGCCACATATACACCGTGGAATACTATGCAGCCATAAAAAAGAATGAGATCGTGTCCTTTCCAGGGACAAGGATGAAGCTAGAAGCCATCATCCTCAGCAAACAAACACAGGAATAGAAAAAACAAACAGCACATGTTCTCACTCATAAGTAGGAGTTGAACAATGAGAACACATGAACACAGGGAGGGGAACAAAACACACCAGGCCGTGTCAGGGGGTGGGGGGCAAAGGGAGGGAGAGCATTAGTACAAATACCTAATGCATGCCAGGTTTACAATCTAAATGATGGGTTGATGGGTGCAGCAAACCATCTTGACACGTGTATACCTATGTAACAAACCTGCACGTTCTGCACATGTATTCTGGAACTTAAAGTAAAATTTTAAAAAAATATATGCATTACTAGCAGAATAGAATTAAGGATTGGAACTCCAAATTGGTTTAAAATATGCAAAGTAACTAATGTGCTTCATGTTGTTAACAAAATAAAGTAGATTTAACCTTTAGAAAGTAATCGTTGCAAATAAAGATATTAATGGAAACAAATACAGTATTTTAAAAGATTAACACTCATTTATAATAAAAATTCTCAGCAAACTAATAATAAAAGCAACTTTTTCAATAAAATAAAAAGCATTTAACAAAAACCTAAGTGTAACATCGTATTTAATGGTGAAATACTGATTTTTTAGTTGTTATGTTTGAAAACAAGGCAAGAATTTTTACTCAAATCATATGTATTTGATATTATACCAAAAGACACCGTGAAGCCCCAATATATAGGGCATGGAAAATATACAGAAAACATGAAGCTCTGAACAGAAAAAGCGACTGCTCTTCTATTTACAAATAGCTTATTTATTTAATATAGAAAATCCTTAGGAATCTACAGGCAAGCAAGAACTAATAAATGAATCAAGAAGGTAATATAAAAAGGATAATTTTGAAAAAAATCAATCGTATTTTTAATATATTAGCAAAAATGTTAGCACATCTTTGAAATCCTTTTACAATAACCTAAAATACATATAGAGAAATAAATTTAACAACAGCCATGAAAGTTTCTAGACTACAAACTCTAAAGTGTTTACAGGAAATAAAGAACTACATAGGTGGAGAGTAAGGCCATGTTCATGAGTTGAAAGTTTCTTGATTGTTAGATTTTATTCTACCTAAATCTGTGTACATTCAAATTATCCCATTGAACATTCCTGCAATTTTTAAAGAAGTTAACAAATTGTTTATAAAATATTTATTTAAATGCAAAGGATCTAGAAGATCCAAAGAGATTTTTAAAAATGAAACACAAATTGGAAGATTTATTCTACCTGACTTTAAAACTTACAGCTACTACAGTAGCTATAAAGCTATTGTAATCAAAGGAGTATGGTATTATCAAAAAATAGCAATACAGATTAATAAAACACAAGAGAGAGCCTATAAAAATCATTTTATAGAAAAAAAATCATTCTATCAGCAACTTAATATCCATATTGTAACCAAGTGGCTTGGCTTTACAATGCATTTCAAAATTTCATTTCTTCTCTCTGGTCTTAGTCTTGTAATACATTTTAACTCTGTTTCCCGGCCGGGCGCGGTGGCTCACGCCTGTAATCCCTGCACTTTGGGAGGCCGAGGCGGGCGGATCACGAGGTCAGGAGATCGAGACCATCCTGGCTAACAAGGTGAAACCCCGTCTCTACTAAAATACAAAAAAAATTAGCCGGGCGCGGTGGCGGGCGCCTGTAGTCCCAGCTACTCGGGAGGCTGAGGCAGGAGAATGGCGCGAACCCGGGAGGCAGAGCTTGCAGTGAGCCGAGATGGTGCCACTGCACTCCAGCCTGGGGGACAGAGTGAAGACTCCGCCTCAAAAAAAAAAAAAAAAAAAAAAAAAAAAAAAAAACTCTGTTTCCCTTCCTTCCCACCAGGCACTCCCTTGCACTGTGCTCACTTATCTAAATATGCACTTGCTTGCAAATTCCAGGGGCTAATTTTGAAGTAAACCAGGCAGGAAGACCGAGCTGTAGAATTCTCTGCATCTAGCAATTATCAAGGCGGTTCATCTACAACTTGGCCATTGTTGAGATGGCACCAGCCTACGCTTCAGGTGGGCAGAAGTTCAAGTTAGCTATCAGAACAAGACACGCAGTTCCTGCACCCTGCCCCACTCCCACATGCTTCCCATGCCAACCTTTCCTTCTAAAACCTACCTATTTCCTTAAAACTTTGAAATTGTTTTTGGAGGTATGAGCCTGGCCATTCTCAACTGCCAGCATTTGAGTAAAATTGCTCTCCTTTCACTGCACCTCTTTTATCATATTAATATTTTGGCTTTCAAAGAGTGAGCAGCTGGACCTGAGTTTAGTTTCAATATGGAAAACAATTCTCCATTGAAATTGTGCTTGAAATAAATTATAATCTTAAATATAAAAGATGAAAGTTAATCACAGCAAACCAAATATATAAAATTTGATGTCCAACTATTGGAATTCCTTCTTTATTTTTAAATGCAAGCAAAAAAAAAAAACACTTATTGTAATTGGTAACAAAGAGAATTACAGCAAACTTGAGAGTCAATACCCTACAAATGTCTTCTGCTCTTACTGGAATTAAATGAAAGATTAACAAATTTAAAATTGCAAAAAATATATACTTGCATACATAAATTTTTTAAATTTGAAATTAACTTCTAATTGCTAAAATACCTATAAGAGATGAAAACAAAAATTCTACAAGTCAAAATGTCTAGGATATAGCTACTGCAGTGTTTAAAAGACATTTAAAATGTTAGTCTTAATATTAGAAAAGAAAAAAGAAATAAATATTAATCCCTTATATAGCTTAAGAAATTAAAAAAAGAAAAATAGGTTATATCCCAATAATTTAGAGTAAAAAAATATAATAACAATATAAGAAGAGGTTCGGTGCAGTGGCTCATGCCTGTAATCCCAGCATTTTGAGAGGCCAAGATGGGCGAACACTGAAGTCTGGGAGTTTGAGACCAGTCTGGGCAACATGGAGGAACCTGTCTCTACTAAAAATACAAGAATTATTTTGGTGTAGTGGTACAGGCCTGTAGTCCTAGCTATTTAGCAGGCTGAGGTGGGAAGATCACTTGAACCTGGGAGATGGAGGTTGCAGTGAGCAGAGATTGCAACACTGTACTTCAGCCTGGGTGACAGAGACCACGTCTCAAAAAAATAAATAAAATAAGATAAAATTAAATTAAATTAAAATAAAAATAAATAAATATACACACACACACACACACACACACACACACACGAAGAAGATACTCTATATGGTTTGGCTGTGTCCCCCACCCAAATCTCATCTTGAATTATAGCTCTCATAATTTCCACATGTTGTGGGAGGGACCAGGGGGAGATAATTGAATCAGGGGTTTGCTGCAGGGGAAGGCACTTGTGGAGAACCCCTTGTAGGGCCGTGCAGAAGAGAAATGTGGGGTCGAAGTCCACAGTTCCCACTGGAATGCTGCCTACTGGAGCCATAAGAAGAGGGTGACAGTCCTCCAGATCCCAGAATGGTAGATCCATCAGCAACTTGTACCATGTGCCTGGAAAAGCCACAGACCCTCAAAGCCAGACCACAAAAGCAGCCAAGAGGGAGGCTGTGCCCTGCAAAGCCACAGGATTGGAGTTGCCCAATACCATGGAAATCCACTTCTTGTGCTGGCATGACGTGGATGTGAGACATGGAGTCAAAGGAGATCATTTCGGAGTTTTAAGATTTGACAGTTCCACTGGATTTCAGACTTACATAGGGCCTTTAGACCTTTTACTTTGGCCCATTTTTCCCATTTGGAATAGGTATATTTATCCAATGCCTGTACCCCCAGAGTATCTAGAAATTAACTAACTTGCTTTTGATGTTATAGGCTAACAGGCAGAAGAGATTTACTTTGTCTGTGATGAGACTTTGGACTGTGGACTTTTGAGTTAATGCTGAAATGAGTTAAGATTTGGGGACTGTTAGGAAGGCATGATTGATTCTGAAATGTGAAGACATTTGATTTGGGAGGGGCCAGGGGCAGAGTGATATGGTTTGGCTCTGTCCCCACCCAAATTTCATTTTGAATTTTACCTGGGATAATTCTCACATGTTGTGGGAGGGACCTGGTGTGAGGTAATTGAATCATGGGAGCGGTTCCCCCATACTGTTCTCATGGTAGTGAATAAGTCTCACGAGATCTGATGGCTTTGCAAGGGGTAACCCCTTTTGCTTGGCTCTCTTCTCTTGTCTGCCGCCATGCAAGACATGCCTTTTGCCTTCCACCATGATTGTGAGGCTTCTCCAGCCACATGTGACTGTGAGTTCATTAAACCTTTTATTCTTTACAGATTACCCTGTCTCAGTTTTGTCTTTATCAGCAGCATGAAAATGCACCAATACAATATTCATGGGAATATTTGTAGGATAACAATTTTAGCAGCATTTTTAGTACTGAAAAAAAACATCTTTGCCTGTGGGAGGTAGAATGGATAAGTAAAATGAACTATAGTCCTTCCAGGGAACATTTTTGAGCAATGAAAATATCCAAGAATGATTATGTGTGTCAAGAGGCATGAGTTTCACAGCTAAGGCTGAATTAAAACAAAAAAATTCCGGAAAGATGTATATACAAAATTAACCATTTTACGTAAAACTGAAAAACATGCAAAACTAAATAATATGTGATTTGAAGGTATACCATTGTGTAATTCAGCAACTTACAAAAAGCAAGCTAGTTATGAAAATAAAAATTCAATTCATTTTTAACTCAGGTGGAAAAAGAAAGAAATTCAATATTTTACAAGATGTAGAATACATACAACCCATACAATTGTTTATCCCTTTAAATTATTCTTTAAACAGTGGGCATAATAGGTTTCATAAAACTCAATAAAGCTATTTATTGTAAAGCTACTGGATTGTATTGGAATGGCATTATCTTTTCTCTACAAAATAGTTTTTATATCATTTCTAATGATATAAAAATTGCATGCTGATTGTAAAATAATTGTAACTATGTGAACGTATAAAAAGAAAGTAAATGCAAATGATCTCAACATCCAGAGAAAATAGCTATAAGGATTGTGGGGATCGTACTTCAATGTCTCTCTGCGTGCACATGTGCACATTCCTTGTTACAATGAGATAATCCTTTCAATTATGCTTTGCTTGGTGGACACTTGTTGAGGGCCAGGCACTTGGAAATGCAGCTTCAGTTCCTGCACTTCTTTCACTTAACTTGTCGCTGAGAAAGTCTCTTAGTTTTAACATCTGTAATATTGAATAAATACTTATTTAATGCATATCTCTTTTGAAACAAACACGAGTCTTCTGTTTAAAGGAACAAAAACAGATTTACATATTGGCCTGAAGGTTTAAACACGGGTTCTCTGAAAACACAAGCACCAGGAAATTCTAATACTGGGGACATTGCATGGAAAATACCCTGCCTCTGGGAACATACATTGAAATTCATGAACCATCAACAGGAGCTTATCTTCATTGCCCTATGGGAGGAAAAGGAAGGAAAAGTAATGGAAGGGTAATGAACAAAGCAGAGCTTTAACAGTAGAAAAAAGATGCACTACATTTTCCTTCCCTCTACTCAATTAAGGGTATATGTATGGGATGTGCGTGTATGCGTGTGTGTCTGAGTAAGAGTAGGATCAATCTAATTTTTTTTAAATGAAAACAAATATTTAAACACCTATAATAATAATAATCCCTCGGCAGGAGACAGCCAAAGGTCCCCAGAGAAACCCTACCTTCAAGCATAAAACTGGCAGAAGCTGCAAGACCGGACTGCTGATCCCAGATGAAACGCGCGACCCAGAGGGCAAACTGCCCCTGTTTGCCTGCCCTTTCCTGACTGATTGTTTCTAAATAATGTCCCCATGCACACTGGAGAAATGGGGTGAAGCCACAGGAATTTGCACCTTCTGCAGTGGGGAGGAGACTGGCTTCTTCAGCTCGTGCGTGGTAGTGTGGTGTTCAATCTGAGCCTGTTAGTAGGACGTCTTTTACAGCTGAGAGTTTTCTTTTAGTAAATTCTGCTCTCCTCACCTTTCAATGAGTATGCATGGCCAATCTTTCCTGATTGTGTGACAAGGAGCTGGTTTTAGCTGAGCTAAGGAGCAAAAACTACTGCATCATTAATAGTAACAACATTTGCATTTACACACTGCTTTATAGATTTTAAGTTACTTAAATTTTGCTTTCTCATTTAATCCACACGTCAACCACCTGAGATGGCAGAGAATATATCATTCATTCAAAGAATTAAAAATCTGAAGCGAAGAAAGTGTTTTTTGAAAACTTACTCAAGGTTACAAAGCTGCTTTATGTTAAAACAAGAACTAACACCATTACATCAAGTTGACTGATACGTATGTAGTTTATGGTTCACTCCTACTGAGAAACATAGATATTTTCTTTAAAGCAAATCTGCAGGGAAAGCAATATGTTATCTAATGAAATACATTTAAATGCAGGACCATTTTAAATTTTACTGGTGTGCTTAAAATTAGTTATAAGCTGAATTGAATAGGTATTTCGTTTTAAATATTTTGTAAACAGCATATATAAACACATGTGTATGCTTTGCAAACACAGCTTTTGAATGATGACAAGACCTTTAGAGATGCCAGTCTAATTACTTTTAAAAGGAGAAATAAAATTTTAGAGAATGTAAGGTATCCAAGTTCATGTCAACTTTCTAGGATATAATGTAACCAACGTGTAATGCAATATAGATTATAAAATAAAATATGTGTATGTTTGTATAAGTTATAAAATATATTGATGAGTTATATTGTAATAAGAAGCTTGATTTAAATTATATACATAATGACTATTTCATAGATAATTACTTTAATTGGTGAATTGCATAGTTGTGGTACATTTTCTCTAGCTTCATTAAAATGTGATCAATGAATAAAAATTTTATATATGTATGGTGCAAAATGTGAAGTTTTGATATACGTATGCATTGTGAAATCATTACCACAATCTAGCTAAATAACATATCCATCACCTCACATTTATTATTTTTTTGCAGTGAGAACATTTAAAATCTACCTCCCTGGCAATTTTCAAGGATACAATGTACTGTCATTAACTATAGTCACCATGGTGTACAATTGATCTGCAGACCTTTTTGTCTACTTGAAGCTTTGTAGATTTTGACCAACATTTACCCATTACCCATTCCCACCACATTCCCTGACAACCAACATTCTATTCTCTGCTTCTCTGAGTTTGATGTTCTTAGATTCAGTATATAAGTGAAACTATGATGTATTGTCTTTCTATGCCTGACTTCTTTCACTTAATCTAATGTCCTCCAGCTTTATCCATGTTGTTATAAATGGCAAGACTTTTGTCCTTTTAAGGCTGAATAATATTCTTCTGTGTGTGTGTGTAACTTTTCTTTTTTAATTTTTTTTTTTTTTAGACAGGTTCTCACTCTCTTGCCCAGGATGAAGTGCACTGCTGCAAACATGGCTTACTGCAACCTTGATTTCCTGAACTGAAGCGGTCCTCCCACCTCAGTGCTCCTGAACGGCTAGGACCACAGGTGCATACCTCCATGCCTTTTTAATTTTTTGACTTTTGGAAGAGATGGCGCCTTACTTTGTTGCCAAGGCTCATCTCGAACTCCTGGGCTCAGGCCATCTTCTCACCTTAGCCTCCCAAAGTGCTGGGATTACAAGAATGTGTCACCATGTCTGACCACATTTTCTTTGTTCGTTCATCTGTAGATAGACACAGGGTGAATTCCATATCTTGGGTATTGTGAATAGTGCTGCAATAAACATGGGGCTTTTATATGTAAACTGCTTTTGTTGTAGTATAACTTATATTCAGAAATGTGTTCATCAGATAAGTGTAAACTGTATACATTTTCTCAAATAGACCGCATTGTATAATAAAATCACACTTAAAATAAAAGTCAGAAGATTAATCAGAACACCAGAAATTCCTACCTGCTTCTTTAGTGAAGCAACTCCATTCTGAATTCTAATGATACAGAAGATATATATGAAATATACATAAGCACTTTTTGACTGGATTTTTTTTGCTCGGCATAGGTTTCTGACATTCATCCATGCAGTTGCATGGAGTTACATATAGTTGAAACATAATTATTTAAAACCATTTTACTGTTGATGAATATTTAGGTTGTTTCTAATTTTTGGCAATTATCAATAATGCTGTAAAAAATTGTACACCTGGCTTGTGATGAACACAGGTACACATTTCTATTTTGTCTAACTCTAGGAATAAGATGGCCTGACCATTGCCCTTGTTTTAGGTCACCTTTAATAGATATTGACAAATGGATATCCACAGTACTATGTGACAGAATCCATAGATCGAAATCCTCGAAAAATGTAATATTTGGTATCATACTGAATCAATAGGCAAACTTGAAAAAGTATCTTTTAAAAAATATTGAGTCTTCCTAACCACAAGCCCCGCATACGCTTTCATTTTTTTGTCTTTGAAATTTTCTCGTATTCCATAACTTTCACTGTAACAGATTTACACAGGTTTTATATGACTTTTTAAAGCCTTAAGTGTATTTTATATTATAAATAGCATAATTTATGAATTTACATTTCTATTTGTTTGTTGTTGATACATAGCAAATACAACTGCCATTATTATGTGAACTTTTTGAAGATAATTATAGATTCAGCTGCATTTGTAAGAATGCAGACAGATTAATGCATTCTTTACTCAGTTTCTCCCAAAGAAAACTCCTTGCAAAACTCTAATACAATATCACAACCAATACATTAGCATTTTTCCAGTAGAGGCATATGAAAGTTACAGTACCACAACAATGCTTCATGTTGCTGTTTAATAGCCAAGTGCATGTCCCTTTCTATCTCCATCCCTTACTCTTAACAACAAATAATAATCTGTTCTACATTCATATAATTTTGTCATTTTAAGAATGTCATATAAATAAAATAATAAAGTATGTAGTCTTTCATTATTGAGTGTTTTATTTAGCTTAGTTTCCTGCAGTTGCATCCAACTCACTGCATATATCAATAGTTTTTTTTTTTTTTTCTTTTTATTACTTGAATAGTATTACATAGTAGGGATATACCCCACAGTTTATTTAACTAGTAACCTACAAAAAGGCATTTGAATTATTTCCAGGTTGGCAATACTACAAATAAAACTGCTAGGAACATTGATATGCAGGATTGTTACACATCTTATTTTTTATTTCTCTGGGATAAATATTCAAGATTCCAATTGGTAGGTCATATGGTATTTGTATATTTAGTTGTACAAAACTTGTCAAACTATTTCACTGACTGGCTGTACAATTTTACATTCCCACCAGCAATGTAAGAGCAATCCAGGTTTCCCTGCATCATTGCCATCATTTGGTTTTGTCACTATTCTTAACTATTCTGATACATGCAGAGTGATATCTCATTATGATTTTAATTTGCATTTCCATAATGGCTAATGATGTTGAATATCTCTTCTTGAACCTCTTTGCCATCTCTATATACTCTTTGGTGAAAACTATTAACTATTAATAGTTAATAAACAAAAAATTATGTTTTGCCCATTTTTGAATTGCATTTATTTTCATTTTCAAATTCTGAGAGTTCTTTATATAATCAAGATACTAGTCATTTATTAAATTTGTGATTTACAAACATTACCAAGTAGTATTTAGCTTTTCTTTTTATCTTATAAACAGGGTATTTTCCACAGTCCATATTTTTGTCTTGTTTTTATTTTATTTGGAGTGATGGAGAATGGTATTATGATTTTAATTTTGTTTTCCACGTGTTCTTATTTTAGTACATAGAAACGTGATTGATTCTTATATGAGATCTTGTATCCTGTGAAGTTACTAGACTCCCTTATTAGTTCTAGGAGTGGTTTCATTTCTTTCTTTGATATTTTTGTATTTTTGGACATTGTTTACATAGAAAATCATGTCGTCTTCAAATAGGGAGAGTTTTATTTATTTGTATTTTTAATATTCAAATATCTTCCGTTTCTTTTTCTTTCCATATTGCAATGGCTAGAACTTCTGACATTATGTCGGAAAAACGTGGTAAGACAATATATCTAGACCATTTTCCTGAGGGTAGAAGTTCTTGATGTACTTGAGAAAGTTTCCCTCTATTCCTAGTTTACTGAACATTTATAATTATGAATGGCTTGAATTTTGACAAATATTTTTATGTGTCAATTAATAGTATTATTATTTTTTAATTTAAGTATGTTGATATGGTAGATTACATTAATTATCTTTGAATGCTGATAAGACTTCATATATGGATTAAATTCCATTTCATTTTAGTGTATAATTATTTTCATAAATAACTTAATTTTATTTAATATTTATTGAAGATTTTTGTTCTGTTTTCATTAGAGTCTATGGTTTTCTTTTCTTCTATTTTTTGCACTTTTTGTGGTACAGACTGTGTTTTGGTTTGGTATCAGGGTAATACTAGCTTCATTAACTGAGTTAAGAAGTCCTCTCTCCTGTTCTATAAAATAATTGGTAAGATTGATGTTAATTCATCTTTAAATGTTTAATAGACTTCACTGAAATATTGTGCCTGGAATTTTTTGAGGCAATTTTTAACTATTCCATTTTGATATACAATTTCTTAATGTTTATAGGAATATTCAGATAGCAATTTTATTTTGGTTGAGTTTCGGTAATTTTTCAAAGAATTGGTCCAAATTCTAATCAGGAAAAATTATGAACATAAAGTTGTTCATATATATCCTCATTTTATTTTTAATGGCTGCAGGATCTGTAGTAGCATTTCCTGTATCATCCTTGAGGTTGGTGATAATGTCTTTTTTCTTTATGTACTTGTCAGAATTGTTAGAGTTTTGTTAATTTCATTAATTTTCCATAGAATCAGTGTTTTTACTAATTATTTTTAATTTTTTTTCTTTCTACTTAATTAACTTCTTTTATCGTTGTTATTTTTTTTTCTTTTTCCTATCTCTGGGTTTATTTTACTCTTCTTCCAGTTTCTTAGAGACTTAAATTACTGATTTGAGAGCTTTCCTTTTCCAATGTAAGTATCTAATGCTATTCATTTCCCTTGTAGTACCTTTTTAGATGCAGCCCATCACTCTTTATATGTTGTGTTTTCATTTTCACTTAGTTCTATGAATTTTTAATATTATCTTTGAGATTATTCACTGACACATGCATTATTTCAATATGTGTTATTTAATTTCCAAAAGTTTGTAGATTTCTCCTTTGAATCCATTCTTGTCAGAATACATACTCTGTAATACAGCAATTCTTCTAACTATGTCAAGATTTGTTTTAAGGTACATGATATTGTTTATTGTTGTATATGTTCTATGGATACTTGAAAAGAATGTGATTCTATGTTGTTGGGCAGAGTAATTTATTGATTGATGTACCAATTAGTTTGTATTGGTGGATGGCATTGAGTTCTATATTTTTGCTAATTTCTCTTTAGGTGTTCTATCAGTTGTTGATAGGTAGGTGTTAAATCTCCAGCTCCAATTTTGGATTTGTCTATTTCTCTTTTCAGTTCTATCAATTTTGCTTCTAGTATTTTGAGGCTCTGTTATTTTGCGTGTACACATTCAGGATTGTTATTTCTTCTTGGTGGATTGCTCCTTTTATCTTTATGTAATGGTCCTCTTTATCTCTAGTAATTTTCTTTTCTTTGAAGTGTTATGTAGCCACTCCTGCTTCTTTTCTTTGGTTAATGTTTGCATGGTATGTATTTTTCCATTCTCTTACCATCAAACTAACTAGTTCAGTGTATTTGAAGTGGGTTTTTTGCTGACTGATTATTGCTGGATATATTTGTTTATCCACTCTGCCAATCTCTGTAAATTGATGCACTTAGACCATTTAAATATAATATATTTATTGCTATGCTAGTGCTTAAGTCTGCCATTTTATTATTTGTTTTTTTTATCTTCCTCATCCTCCATCTCTCTCATTTTCCTGTCAGCTTTTCTTAATTCCTGTAGGTTACTTGGACATTTTTAAGGACTCTATCTTGATTTTTTGTATAGAGTTCTTAAATATATTGCCATATTAATTTCCTAGTAGGTCTCTATGCATTGAGATATACATGTGTAAATTACTACAATCTGTTTTTATCTATATGTTACCACTTCAACTGAAGTGTAAAAATTTTATTTTCCTTTAGGTTCCTTACCTTAATTTCAGTTATTATATTTTTCAGTTCTATAATTTTTACTTACCTTTTTTTAATAACATCTATTTATTTGCTGGTATATTTTCTTTTTAGAACATTGTTTTAAGCACTTTGGGAGGCCGAGACGGGCGGATCACGAGGTCAGCAGATCGAGACCATCCTGGCTAACACGGTGAAACCCCGTCTCTACTAAAAAATAAAAAAAAAAACTAGCCGGGCGAGGTGTCGGGCGCCTGTAGTCCCAGCTACTCGGGAGGCTGAGGCAGGAGAATGGCGTGAACCCGGGAGGCGGAGCTTGCAGTGAGCTGAGATCTGGCCACTGCACTCCAGCTTGGGCGACAGAGCGAGACTCTGTCTCCAAAAAAAAAAAAAAAAAGATAATTTTTGATTTCTTGTTAGAGTATTTTTATAATGGTTGTTTTAAAACTCTGGATAATCCCAATATCTGATTTAATTTGATGTTAGCATTTGTTGTCTCTTCTCATTCATGGTGTGATTTTCCTGGTTCTTGCTATGAGGACTGATTTTAAACTGCATCCTGTAATCCTGAATACTACAATTCTGAATCCTATTTAATCATCTATTTTAGGCAGATAGTTCTGCTGAGGTGCGTTTACAGCTGGCCAAATACGAATGTTCAGTTCCTTTCAAGCCCCAGGGATACCAGAAAGTGGGGAAACAGAAGACTGACTCCTATTGCTGCACTGCGGCAGGTTAGAGGCAGTAGCTCAGCTCCCTATTAGTCCGTATGAACACCAAGGGACTGAGGAGTGGAAGCAGAGTACTCATGAGCTCTATTTTTCACCACCTGTTTTGCCTCATTGTTTCTGAGTTGGGGTGAAGTCTCAGCTCAACACTAGATCCTTGCTAACACTGCCCAGGCAGGCAAATCTGAGCATGCCTGCTTTGGGCAAGAAATGGAAGATCAGCGCCCTGCTCAGTCTTGCATACTCCACTTTGTTAGGGGTAATAAGAATACCTGCTGCTTCTTCTGGGTGGAAGATAGATGGCAAACTCCCTACACAGTCTGCCAACACTATTTATCCTACCAGGAGAATCAGGGAACAACCTAATCCTGCCAGCATTGGATGGACATCACCTGCCACCTCAGTACTGCCAACACTAACCCAGCAGTTGATTTCTACTGACCAGATATAGAAGGTTAGCTCTTTGCTTGTCACTAAGGACAAGTCAGGTGGTAGAATCTGAATGCTGCAAGCTTTTGCCAACAGAGGAACAGAAGATTAGTTCCTTTTTTCATCCTGCCAAAGTCATTCAGTGGAAGGGGGGTGTGGAGTAAAAGAACCAGTTCTAGCTTCCAGCAGAAGGTGGGTAGGTTGAAAGATCAACTCCCTACTCAGTCCCACTGAAGCCACAGGAGGAAGGCATGTTTTTTCCTTTGATGTTAGGCTGGAGGAGGGTCAGTGTTCCCCAAGAGGTCTTCTGCTGTTAGATCATTCCTTTCCCAGTGTTTTGGCTGGGAGGAAACAAGGTTCCTTGAGATTTCTCTCACACTCCACCATGCCTGTTGGCAGATCCAGGTTTGAGGCTTCTGCAGTGTCCTGTTTGGGATGTATGGAAGGCAGTAAGAAAACCCAGGGAGCTCATGTCTCAATCATTCTTAGAGTCCAGGATCCCTAGGCTCCTGGCCTTCTTCATTGCATGTTGGTCTGTTGCGTTAATATCCAGGTATTGTTGTTTTTGTATTTTTTTCGAAGTTGTGAGAGGGAGGAGCTAAGAAAAATAAGATTGCTGTATTGGTAGAAATGGGGAATCTGCAATTGATTTTCATATATTAGCTTTCTATACATAGACTTTCATAAACTTATTTACTCAAATCATTTATACATTGTTTTGGGTTTCCTATGTATTTATCCATTACATCTGCAAACAATGACAGGGTTTTTTTTCTTCTTCTTCTTCTTACTTAATCCATATTCTTTCTTTTACTTAATTTTTTGGTGTCCATTGCAATAAAAATGACTAAAGGTGTTAGTTATGTTTATCTTTGTTCTCAATATGATAATCTGTGACAGTATTTCACCATCGAATATGATGTTTGCTGTAATATTTTAAAAGTTTTAAATTTTAATTATTATGGATACATATTAGTTATACAATATGGTTATATTTATCGCATCTATGTGATATCTTGTTACACACTTACAATGTACGATGATCAAATCTAGTGTAAATGGGATATCCATCACTTCAAGCATTCATCAATTCTTTGTGTTAGGAACATTTCAATTCCACTCTTTTAGTTATTTTGAAATATAATAAATTATTACTTACTATAGTTGCCCTATTTTGTCACTCTTATTTTGTGGTTGCTGCAAATCTCTTCCATTACTAATTGGTAAGTGGATAAGGTAATTCTATTTTTTTATATAGTTTTTGTGTTAATGGGGTGAAATACGTTGATTTTCCTTTTAGCTTTTGTCCTTTTATTTTTAAAGTATTATTTACATACAATAAAGTTTACAATTTTATAGGTAAAGTTTGTTGAATTTTGGTGATTGTGTATAACTGAGTAATCATCGCCACAACCATAGAGCAGTTCCTACACCATAAAATGTTTTTATTCTTCCTTTGAAATGAATCTCTTCCTCAAAGACCCTACCTCAAGCAATCCTGATCTGTTTGGCAGTATAGTTTTGTTGCAGAATTTCACTTTTAGTACATACTCTTTTTGTTGGACTTTTTCATTTTGAATGATGTTTTCAATTTACATCCACATGGTTGATTGTATTGTTTTGTTTGTTGCTGAATAAAATCCAATGGTATGGATATACCACAATGTGGTTACCTACTTACTATTCCATAGACATTTTGGGTTTCTTCTCTTGGGAGCTACAGTAAACATTCTATTATGAATATTAACACAGGAACTTTTTGAATGACAAATGTTTTCATTTTTCTTAGGTAAAGACCTGGAAGTAGAATGGTTGTGTTGTATACTAATGTATTCCACACTCTTTTTTTGAAGGTGACCGTACCTCAAATCCATGAATCCTTCTTAATAAAATTGATATGGTTTGGATCTGTGTCCCACCAAATCTCATGTTTAAATTGTTATCTCCAATGTTGGAGGTGGGGCCTAGTGGGAGGTGACTGGATTATGGGGGTATATTCTTCATGGATGGTTTAGCACCGTCCACTTGCTGCTGTTCTGATAGAGTTGTCACAAGATGCCGTTGATTAAAAGCATGTAGCGCTTCCTCAGTCTATCTTGCTCCTGCTCCCACCATGGGAGAAACCTTGCTACCCCTTCACCTTCTGCCAGAATTTTAAGTTTCTTGAGGCCTCCCCGGAAGCTGAGCAAATGCCAGCATTACACTTCCTGTACAGCCTGAGGAACTGTGAGCCAATTAAATCTATTTTCTTTATGAATCACCAAATTTCAGGTATTTTTTATTGCAATGCAAGAATGAACTAATATGAAAGTATAAAACAGATGTAGTAGCTCAATATCTCACCAACACCAGATTGTGTCTTTTTTTTTTTTTTACCTTAGCTATCTATTCATGTGTGTGTGTGTATGTGTGTGTGCGTGCACGTGTGTGTGGAGAGTTTTCATTGTACTTTCAATTTGTGTTTCTATGATAACTACTGATACTGAGAATCCCTCAGCTTATTTACCACTAATTTATCTTCTTTTTTGAGATATTTGTTTAAATATTTTGCTAATTTTTATTGAGTTATATATCTTCTTCTTATTAAAGTCCTTTGTATGTTCTAAATATAAGATTTTGGTGTATACATGTTTTACAAAAAATATTCTCTCTGTAACAGCATTATCTTATATTAACTGTCTTATAAATATCAAAGGTTTTAAATTTTGATGAAGCCTGTTTTATCAATTATCTTCAGGTATAGTTTGTGCTTCTAATATCATTTTTGAGAAAATTCATGTTACAAAGAATTTCTTCTTTTTTTTCTAAAAACATAATAGCTTTTTATATTGAGAACCATTGTCAGTTTTAAATTAGTTTGTGTGTATGTGTAAAGAGCAGGTTGAGGTTTTTTTCTTTTATTCTATATAGAGATCTACTTGTTCCAGCAACATTTGTTGAAAAGACTATCTTCTCTCTATTTAATTGCTTTGGCACATCCATGAAAAATCAATTAACCATACATATGTAGGTCTATTTGAGGACTCTCTATTCTGTTCCACTTGAGTTGCATTTCAATCATTATGCCACTATTACACTATTGGGATTCATGTAGTTTTAGTTCTTGAGATCAGGTAAGGTAGGAATTCTTTATCAAAATTAATTTAGCTACTCTGAGTCTTTTGTCTTTCTCCACTGATATTAAAATCAATTTATTAATTCATTTAGAAAAGAAAAATAGATAAAAATTAGTAAAGGCAAAGAAGATTCAAACAAAACTCTAAGTCAATCTGCTATTTATAAATCAATACTTCCAAAAACTGCAATTCAACTTCATATATAATAGTTGTAATATAGGTCATATACTGGTTCATAAAACATGTAATTACTTGAAAACATTTAGATGTACACAAATTTTAAATATTAAATGCCAATGACAAAGTAATATTTACTAAATCACCAAACATTTGGAAATTAAGCAACATATCATTTCAAAATAACCCATAGGTCAAAAAAAGACATTACAAAGAAAAAGGTGAAGTATTTAAAACTGAATGATAATAAGAGACAACATTTCAAACTTTGTGGAATACAGTTAAAACTGTGCTAAACGGGAATTTCCTAGGTTTAAAGTTTACATTAGGGAAAAAGGGTTTTAAAACAGTTACCAATAATTAAAAATTTAAAAGTTGAAAATTCAAAAAAAAAACTAAAATAAAAATATGCAAGTAGAAAATAACATGGAAATAATAATACAAATGTTAAAAATGGCTACTAATTAACAAGAGAGATTATCAACAATCAAAGTTTGCTTTTTGATAAGGGAACAAATTGGTAATGATTGATAAACCCTAGGAAATTGATCAAGTTTAATCAAGAGAGAAAACACAAATTATCAACATTATAATTAAAGGAGAAAACATCTAACAGATATTAAAATGAAAATAAAGAGTTTAAAAAGTGAATAACTTTGTGTCAATGTCAAAATTTTAGATTAAATATATCAATTCATTTAAAAAACTTACCGTAACTTATACAATGTAAATAGACCTATTTTTGTTAAAGAAATAAAATTTGTCATTAAAATCATATCCACAAAGACAATTTCTGATTCATATGCTACACAGGTTAATTCCATCAAACATTTCAACAAAATTAAACTATTTTAGAAAGTAACAGAACAAGGCACACTTCCCAGGCATAGTTTTTTGAGTCCAAAATAACTTTGACCCCCAAAACTCACAAGGACATAAAAAGAAAATAAATTCAAGACCAGTATTTTTCACAAACATAGATAAACAGCAACATTAGCAAAATATTACAAATCAAATCTAACGACATATATAAAAAATGCAACATCATCACTCAGTGAAGTTTATCCCAAGTGATAAAGTATTAGTTAGAAATATTTAAAATCACATTTAAAAACGTTTCAAATCTTAACCAGATTAAGAGAATTAAGAAGAAACGTTAATCATCTCAATAGATGTAAGAAAAAACATTTGCCCCAAATGCAGCATAATTCATGATAAACTCATAATAATATATATACACAGAGTATTTTAAAATCTGATAAAAATCACCTATAAAGTTCAGCTAATTCAATAGTTAATATCATACTTAATAGTGAAGTAATGAACAATTTTTTCATAAAAATCAGAGACAAGGCAAAAATGTACACTTTTGCCATATCTACTAAACAGTTCTGTATTTCTTAACTAGTTTATTAAGACAAGGAGGGAAAAATCTAAAATTTGCAAGAAATTAAAAACTATTGCTATGGTATGAATGTTTCTGTCTCCTCCTACAAATTCATATGTTGAAATCTTAACTTCAAAGATGATGGGATTATGAGTTAGGGATTTATGGGAGGTGGTTATGTCACGAGGGTGGAGCCCTCATGATTAAGGTTATTGACCTTAAAAAACATACTCCAGGGAGATAGCTAGCCTCTTCCATCATGTGAGGACACAAATAGAAGGCTTCATCTACAAGAAAGAGGACCCTCACCAGACATTGAATTTGACAGCCCTTTGATTTTGAACTTTCTAGCCTCCAGATCTGAGAGCAATACATTTCTGTTGTTTACAAATTACTTCATCTAAAGTATTTTGTTATAGCAGCCTGAATGGACAAAGACAGCATCTTTATCCACAGATGACACGGTTGAGTATGCTGAAAATTACCAAGAATCAACAAATAAATAATTTAGCAAGGTCACTAGATATAAGTTAATAAATAACAATGAATTGTATTTTTAGTTTTCTGCAATAAACAATTGAAAATAATTTTTTAAATAACATTTACATTTGAATAAAATATATAAAATATTTGGGGACATATTTAATGACAGATATGGAAGGTCTCTACACTGAAAATTATAAAATCTTTTCTAGAGAATGTCAAATCTATAAAAAATAAAGTACACTAGGCTTGTGAATTGGAGGACTTAATTTTGTTGATATCAGTTATTCACAAATTCATTTATAGACTCAATAAAATTTTCATAAGATTTTTTTGAAGAATTGAAAATCAATTAGAAAACTGGTATAGAAATTTAAAGAACATAAAACAACCAAAATAATTTATAGACACAAAATACAAGTTACAGCACTTACTATTTAATTTCAAGTCTTATATCAAGTTACATATATCAAGACCATATTGAATTGAGCTAAACATAGACCAATAGAGTAATGGAACAAATCAGTGATTTCAGAAATCAGATCACATATATACAGTCAACTTATTGTCAGTGAAAGAGCTAAGTCAATAATAAGGACCAATATTATTTTCAATAAAGTGTGCTGGGACTAGTGGATGAACATTTAAACATATGAAAATACAAAATTGATTCTTACTTTACATTACAGACAAAAGTTAACCCCTTAAAGTTGGGCCATAACTCTAAAATGTAAAGGCTAAAATTATAAATTTTATAGAAAAAAACACAAGGAAAATATCCATGTAAAGTTGGTGTAGGCAAAGATTTTTAGACAAGATAAAAGTAATAATTCATAAAAGAAAAAAATAACCAAAATTAAAAGCTTCTGTTTATCAAAATATAAGGTAAGAAAGTAATAAGGCAAGCCACAGATGATTGGAAGAAAATATTTACATTATAATAAAACAGAGTACGCTGAGAACTCTTACAAATCAAAACATAAAATATGAGTTAAGCTTTCCCTCATATCCACACAAAATGGTACAAAATACTTGAACAAGCAAGCATTCACAAAAGAAGATATGTGAATTGCCAAGAAGAATATGCAGGAATGTTCAACATCATTAATAATCTAAGAAACGCTAATGTAATTTTAGGGAATTACATACTACTATAGATAGAATGGCTTAATTTTTTTAAAAAACAACAATATCAAATATTAATGACAATTTAGATTAACAGAAATTCATATGCTTCATCCAAGAATATGAAATAATATCACTTTGGAAATTTGCTTGGAAGTTTTCAATAAAACTAAACATATGCCTATTATATGACACAACAATTCTACTCTTAGAAACTGATTCAAGATAAATGAAAACTTATATTCAGCAAAAACTTTACAAGGATGTTCTTAACAGTCTTATTCATAATAACCAAAATCTACAAACCACACAAAGGTCTGTCAACAGCAAAATAGTTAAACAAATTGTGGTATATTCATAAATGGAAAAATAAGCAACAATAAAAGAAATAGACTAATGACATGAACAAAAACAAAGGTAAATCTAAAGAACAATATTTTGAGTAAAAGCCCTCAGATACAAAGACCACATGCCATGTGACCCCTATTTTCATAAAATTCAAGAACAGGTAGAATTTAATCTGTAGGGACAAAAATTTTAACAGTTCTAGTCTCTGTGAAGTGAAGGAGACATTGGCTAGTTAGATGCTTAGAGAACTTACTGAGTTGGTGGTAATGTTTATTATTTGATTTGTGTGATGATTACATGGTGATTACATTTGTCAACCATCTTAAAATGATTTGTATGTTTTGCTGTATTTTAATTAGGCCTTAAAAAACAAACATTAAAACACAATGGGGATACTTTGTGAACAAAAGAAGACTTGGAGTTCCTATCATTTTATATTATTATCCATCATAGGCTTAGGCTACTTTGAATAATATATAATCGAGGATATTATGGGGAAATCATGGGTTAATAAAAGTTAAGTCACTGTTACCTGGCATACCAGATTTGCTAGAATTTGTGTTATCAGGTTGGCACTCTTGCTCTTGTCTAAGGCTGAGAACTTGTATTTGCTGGAATCCTTTTTCCTATACGGTTCTAGGTTAGAGTTAGCTGATTAGAAGAACTCATACGTGATTTTAAGTCATCTGGGAGGCAGACGTCGTTTTCCTCAAATGGTTTTGATGGTCATACATGGCGATGAACAAACTAGTGTTCCCACGTGAGCCTTACCTTGTTCCTGCTCTCCTTCTGCCTCACGTCCAGCTTGACTTTCTGGCTACTGGCTCTGCTGGCCAACGGCAGTCCCAAACTTACCACCAGGTGCTTGACCGAGAGCCTGCACAGGCAGTGGTTACCATGGATCGTAGTGGCCACAGAGGCAGCAATTTTCATTTAGTAGAATTCACGTAGGTGGTAGTTTCCACAACTCTCTACAAGCTCCACTTTTGCGGCACCACTTGACTATCTAGACTGGAATCGTTTTTTGAATTTTTCTTCCAGGTGTATTTTGTCTGAGCATACTCACATGGCGTAGATACTGATTATTTTTCTGATTTGTTGATTCCCACTGCTAGGTATTGACTGTCTCATCTTCTCCCACGTTCATGTAATTTGTAATTCCTATATTAAAGCTCTGTTTTCTTTTAAACTTGTATGACTATTCTTCTGACTGATACTTAGGAGAGAGAGGAGTACATAATACCAACATTATATTCTATGTTTTATGAAAAAACAATAATTGAGGTTTTTGCATTGTTGGAATTTGCCACTTGATAGTGGAATACATTCTTAAATGTGGTTATATTATACATCATTTTAATGGGCATTTCTTGCTTTACGTTTTTTTGTTAATGACTTATTACTTGCTGTTTATGTTCATTTTAGATTATGGAAATAATGTTACGCAAAAGCATATTCAAGCAATTTTCTCTGTTCAAGTTCAAAATGGGTGATTAAACAGCAGAGTCTGCTTGCAACGTCAACACAGTTGGCCCAGGGACTGCTAACGAACGTATAGTGCGGTGGTGGTTCAAGAAGTTTTGCCTCAGAAGTGATCCAAAAAAAAAGAGGTTTTGCAGAGGAGACGAGATCCTTGAAGATGAGGAGTGTAGTGACCAGCCTGGAAGTTGACAGCAACCAATTGAAAGCAATCATCGAAGCTGGTCCTCTTAGAAGTTGCAGAATAACTCAACATTTACCATTTTGTGGTCATTCAGCATTTGTAGCAAATTGGAAAAATGAAGAAGCTCACTAAGTGGATGCCTCACGAGGTGAGCGAAAAAAAAAAATTGTTGTTTTGGCTGGGTGTGGTGACTCATTCCTGTAACCCTAGCACTTTGGGAGGCCCAGGAGGGTGGATCCTTTGAGGTCAGGAGATCCAGATCAGCCTGGCCAACCTGGTGAAACACTCTCTCTACTAAAAATACAAGAAAAGTATCTGGGTTTGGTGGTGTAGGCCTGTAATCCTAACTAGTGGGGGAGGCTCAGGTAGGAGAATTACTTGAAGCTAAGTCATAATAAGGAACAATATTATTTTTAATAAACCAGGAGACAGAGGTTGGAGTGAGCCGAGATTATGCCACTGCACTTCCACTTGGGCAACAAAGCCAGACTCTGTCTCAAAAAACCAAAAAACAAAACAACAACAACAAAAAATTGTTGTTTTTAAATGTTGTCTTCTCTTATTCTACCCAACAACAATAAACCATTTCTTGATCAAATTGTGACGTACAATGAAAATTACATTTTGTACAACTACCAGCAATGGCCAGCTCAGTGGTTGGACTGAGAAGAAGCTTCAAAGCACTTCCCAAAGTCAAACTTACACTAAAGAAATGATCATTTTCACTGTTTTGTGGTCTGCTACAGGTCTGATCAACTCCAGCTTCCTGAATCCTGCCAAAACCATTATATCTGAGAAGTATACTCAGCAAACCCATGAGATACACCAAAAACTGCAATGCCTGCAGCTGGCATTGTCCACAGAAAGGTCCCAGCTCTTCTCTATGACAATGCCCAACCACATGATGCACAACCAACACTTCAAATGTTGAACGAATTGGGCTACAAAGTTTTGCCTCATCTGCCACATTCACCTGACCTCTCACCAATTGACTACGACTTCTTCAACCATCTCAACAACTTTTTGTAAGGAAAACGCTTCCACAACCAGCAGGATGCAGAAAATGCTTTCCAAGAGTTTGTCAAATCCCGAAGCATGGATTTTTTTTTTTTTGCTACAGGAATAAACAAACTTATTTCATGTTGGCAAAAATGTGTTGTTTATAATCGTTCCCATTTTGACTAATAAGGATGTGTTTGAGCCTAGTTATAATTATTTAAAATTCACAGTCTAAAACTGCAATTACTTTTGCTCCAAACTAATATTATTAGCAAGATGGCTATTTCAATGTAAGTGTAAGCTGCTAGTAAGGATAATGAGTCATTTTACACATCTCTGAAATAGCTAAGGGACATTTTAATTAAGTTAACATTAGGTTAACATATCTGTGAATTGTGACACTAGGCAGTCAGTTAATTTTTGTATTTAGACAAATGCCAATATTTGTGTTTCAGATTGATAGTGGGGTGGGGTGGAGGAAGCCTATATTCCTGCTATTATTCAAGGATATAGGCTTACACAGGATTTTACACCTTCACTACATGAATCCCAGTTTGCAGTTGACATTGACATATACCTTGAATATTAAAGAAGAAAGAGAATGGAGAAATCTGTAATCTTCTTAACCACATTGGCTTAGAAATTAAACCCATCACTTTTGCTCCCATGTAATTGGTGACAACAATAAGCTCACATAGTTTCAATGGTCAGTGATTAGGATGGAGAAGGCTGGAAATATAGCTGACTGCAATAGGTTTCCAGAAAGGATTGTAGTCCATAAAAAGAGGCATACATTTGTTGATAATGGCTATGCATCTATGCCAAATCTGGTTACCAAATACCCGCGGAAAATCTTCCTCCCCTCAGATCAGAATCCCAGCAACACACAGGGAAGATAACCCAAAGTCACACCTGCCTAATGTATTCAGTTCAATGTTCGTATTCTCAATGTAAGGTTTCTGCACTGAATCTGGAAGAGATTCCTTCTATTCCTGTGATCTATGAAAACAGAAAGAAGTACTCCTCCCCTTATAGAGAGTTATGTACTTGGGATTAAAAAAAACAATTCTATTATGTTCCCTGGGAAAAAACTCACTTGTCCATTGTCTTCCCAGAACCCTGCTCCCAACTCCAAGAACTTCATCTATATCCTCAATGACTACATCTAACATGGGTGTTTTGAGAATTTGTAGCTTTAACAGCCTGCATCCTACTCTTTCAATTTTGTAAGCCAGAGTACTATTTTAAGGCTCAATCATTCAAATAATTTTTAGATCAACTTTTGGAATTTTTTGACAATGCCAATCCTTCAGAATCAGAGTAGGCTTCTGATTAACTTCCTTCCAGAGAAGCCTCTGTGCCATAAACACAGTTCAAATTATTTCCTTGGCATAGTTCTTAAATCTGTTGGATTTCTTTATTTTTTTTGACACTATGTTTTCTCCTCAGAACTCACATTAGGTTCACAGCTGCTCCTGGAAACAGCATGCTGCCATTATCCCTGATTCTCTGCAGCACTGAGTTCTAAATAAGAGCATTACTTAGCCCAAGTCATATGACCACAGACTAGCTGCAGAGGAAGATAAGAGAGTATCTACCATTTTCAACTTCAGTCATGGCAGTTTTTGCCCTTCACTAAGGCTCCCAAGGTAGGGAATTTCCTAAAGAAAGGGTGCATGTATGCTAAGAAGCCTCAAAAGTGAAGAGTTCCCCTACATTAGTGTATGACATGATTTGAAATGTATGCTTAAAAATATTCAATCATAGCCACTCTTTCCACTATCATCTGAGTATCTATTTGAAGTTGATAATTATTTCTCTTTAGCTATTCTACATATGCTTTAATATTTATCCCGGCTCTGGTTTAATTTACAGAGGCACAAACAGCCACATATTTTTCAGGAAGAAATGCAGGCAGAATAAGTTCAAAGACAGTACTTTTATAAAAATCATTGTACTCCATTTTCCACGGGAAATCGTTTGTCCCACTGATGTTTTGATGTGTTTCTACTTAAAGCATTTTCTTTCCTAGCTCCTTTGGAAAGTAAAATACTGAAATTTTAAAATGTCGAATACCTTTTCAGTTTTCATGCCTCTTAGTTGTATTTCTAAAGCCAGACAACATGCATTTTAAAATAAAACCTTGACACAAAGAATTCTGTGGTGGTAATAAGAAAGCTATATATAGGCCAATTAGGTTTGCTTGGTCATCTTTTCTTTGATTTAAGCATCCCAAGGGGAGGTTTATAAACACTTAGGATATCTTGTTAGTCTTTCTGTAATTGTAACCTGTCTAGTTTGACCTCTAGCCTGTCAATGGCAATATTTGTTGTATTTTTTCAAAGACGCACATAACTGTTGCCAATGCCAATTGTTATTGAATATTTAATAACATGCATTTTATCCTCATGTATCTCTTCTTTCCTTTTCTAAGGGAATTCTCCTCAGGTGCCAGAAATGTATGTCAGTGATATATTTTGTTCATAGCACAAAAAACAATTTGGTGCATTTTGACAAATATTTAGTTCATTGATTGTCCCAATTTAAGCTTTAAATATGGTATAAAATAACGGAGCTAAAAAAATTCATGTAGAATGAGATTATGCATATTATCAAAATATGCTCTCCTTAATAAATGTTTCAACAAATTTGTTATTTATGAGCACAATTTCATGTCTACTTATCTGGCCAAACAGAACAAGAAGATCTGGACTATATAGCTATTAACACCTGAATTAATCATCAGTAATAAGTAACTGCTGTGAGAAAGACGCATTACAGGAAGCAAACAGGTTTTAATTCTTTTAGAAGCAGTACCCCCCAAATCTTTAACTGCACATGGCATCCAAGTATTTACTGAATATCCTATCTATAGAAACCCTGAAAAAGTCATCTGAGCTCTGATGGTAAGGGTCTATGATCTTATCAAGGACAAAAGTGAAATGGAAAAAAAAAAGAAAAGGATTTACAGAAAACATTTGCATATTTTCAGAACATTCATTTATACTTGGAAAGCTTCAGACATTCAAATTGGAAACATTGAGATACAAAGTGACGACTCTTGTTAGTTTATCTTGTTTTTAATATAAACAGGTACTTTCCTGTTCACTGCAGAAACAGCCTCAACTTTACAAACTCTGTTCTTCCTTCTTTAGCTCTAAAAACATGTTAATATATATGAGAAGTGCGATACTGGAATGCCTGCAAGACAATGGCATTGAATTTTAAGAAAGCCTCACAGAAATATTTCATTACATGACATTGGTGACAGTTTCTGACAACCCAAGTACCGTAAAATGGAATTGAATACTGGCAATTGTAATTTGAGCATTGTAAGAAGAACCCTGACTTTTCCAGTGTACTTTATCTCCTACTCTTTCGCCTCTTATTCCCACTCTCCAATTCACATCATACAATACGTTGTTATTCAGTTAATTCTAATACATTTGATGTTTTAATAAAATGATCACATAAAAAATTAGAATTACTTCTATAGTCTACCACTGAAAGACTTTATTTGCTGAGAATTTTCCACCAATAAAAGTTTTGAAAACACTATAGAATGCATCTAAGAAATTATGTTGTTATGCAAATGATCAACCTGCTTTTAGTTTGTACAAAGAAGGTTTGCATACTTTATAAGACTGAAAAAATACCAGAAGTTGAAAACAATTTTATATTTCTTAGAAGCTAGTATATGATTTTTAAAATTAATATTTAAAATTGTATACAAGGAAGTAATTTTCTCAATTGTTTATGAAAGTAAATATACTTCACTTTCTAGTCAAGACAATAGACAGTATTCTTTAAATAGATGGAAATGACTTATAGAAGAAATATTACTGTTAATTGTAGCAGTTAGTATTTTAAAGTTTTTATTTTAGAGAGAAATTTCAACTGTCTGATCTCATCTGTCAGTGTTTGATGGTGTCTCTTTAAGAGAGAGCATCCTTTTTACCTGAGCTTTCAAGAAATTAAAATATAAGGAATAAGACTGACAGAAACAATCATCTTTCTTACTACTAAAATGGATATGGGAAAAAGTGGCTACCTCTGACCTAGTAGGCTTACTGATACTGAACGACGCTCCAGCTCAGTCACTAGTGGCAATGGGCCATTCCAGGCCCTCCCCTCTGGAGCGACACCACAAAACCGAGAGCACTTGGGAGCACATACCCCATGCAGGCAGATCACTTCCCAGAAAACGAGGAAAGAGAAAAAACCATGGCGAAGTATGTTCAGTTCCTCATCCCAGTCAAACCAGTAAGATAGGTAACTCCTCCTTCCTGTGTGCAAATAATTGATGGAGTTGAATGAAAATAGAACATTTACATGAGGCGATTTCTATTCATCAGGAGAAAACATGAGGAATTGAACTAAAGCATTCCTCAGTATCACCCTATATTAATATTTTACTATAATGTAATAAACATTTTAAATTATTTTTGCAAATAGAATTTTATTAGTGCCTAGTAACATCTCTGTGAAAGGTGATTAAAAATTCACTTAACAGTAAGGGAGTAGGAGTCACCCCACACCTGCCTCTTTGGGGGAGTGAAAGAATAGGTGGAGCTATTAATCTTATTATTGACTGAAACAATGCCAGTGGAATCTTGTTGCTATTGAGCATTTGAATCATGGCTAATACAGTTAAGGGCCTAAACTTTTATTTAACTTAATTTTAATTAATTTAAATTTAACCGAGAGAGTCACATGTAGCTAGTGGCTACCTTATTGCACATTGCAATTCCATATTTTCAAGAATAGCAGAAATTCTTAGCCAGAAAATATGAAGACTAATGCAAAGAGTGATGTAATTAAGATTCGTGATCAGAATCTGAAAAGAGGAGGGCTCTGAAACACTTCCCTGACCAACATGTTGTGTTGACCAGGCTTAGAGTCTGGCTGATGAGGCTTGGTTGACAGGTTCTGAGATGCTTTCTTGTACATATTATTAAGAATAGGTTGAGAGAGTTTGAAACATTTAAGAAGAAACGTTTCACAAAAAGTGACTGTATATAAGTCAATGTTAGAGAGAAAAATATGGATATTTTAAAGGAGGTGACTGCGAAAGGGAATAAAGCCAGATAAAGAGTTAATTCTGGGACAAGTTTGGAGAAGATAAACTCTTATATGTATTGATAAAACCCCCCTGTGAGTACCCATTTGGGTACCTGTGAGGACTCTGAGGCATCCTATTTGGCACGCTCCAGGGTCATATGTTAGAAGCCGAGTCTGACTTATAATCATGTTTTTCACATCCCCTGTACCTGTCCTACCCACATGTAAATAAAAATAACAGATAATGTTGGTCTTCAAGGAAAAGAATGAAAGAGGGAGCCTCAGCAGGGTTTTAGTCTCTGGGATGGGCCATTTGTGAGGCCCTACTTTGGTTTTAAGAAATAGACATATAGGTATAGATATAAATAATACAGATATAGATAACTTCTTAAGACACTTATCTTTTTATTTAACATATCTCTATGAGTTTCTTGCTGGCAGAAGAACATTGCATTGATGAAATAAATTATTACTCTATTATTAATTATTTCTGTTTATAATGTCTATCTTGTAATTCCCCAGATAGTGGAATTCAATTTATCTTGTAAGAGTTAGCTTTGTACATTACTTCTTTTGAAGATTCCCCTAAGCCACAAGACTGCTCTTCTACCCACTTGTTTGTCTAGTTTATAATAGCCCTTAGTATCTACCAGTGGTGTATTCCTTTAAACATCTCCCAGTCCACAGATTTGCTGAACATCTACTATAAGCCATACACTGTGCTAAGCATAGAAGGTATACACAGTGTATATAATGTGATAAGAGCTAGTAGAGATTTGTACTTGCTACTGTGCCACCTTAGAAAAGCAAGTAATTGATCTCATCTAGGAAAATCAGAAAGCTCCCTTGCAAAATTTTACATTTGAGTTAACTAAATACAGAGTAAGAAGGTATCCAAGCAGATGAGGTAACTGGCTGGTCCTTATGTATAACAAGAATTGAAAATAAAGAAATGGAATGGAATAATAAAAGAAATGGAAATGGGAATTGAAAAGAAATAAAGGACCAAATATTCTCCACATCCCATTTTGAGAATTTGGTAATATGGGCCTGTACGCAAGGTGGAGGTGTGAGAAATAAAGAGGGAAAAGGAAGTCACGTAGGTTAGGAAAACACGTGGGGGCCAGTTATGAAAATCTTTAAATGCCTCTTGTCAGACTCTGATTTGTTAATTAAATATATTGTCTCCTCAACAAGACTCTGTTTTCATATTTTCCCAACTCAACAGGTTTTTAAAGCTTATAGTTGAATTCTTTCTAAATGGACCATAGTGTTAGGAGAAAAAAACACAGAATTGATACAATGAGAGCTTCCAGCTTTGCAAGGAATCAAAGGATTTTTTGTAGCACTAGTAACAGCATATATCACTTGAGACTTCTCTTCAAAATTGTCTGTCTAGAGTTAAAAAAGGAGTTTATTATTTGTTTGATTTAAACATTGATCCTTTTTCCAAAGTCAAGCAAAATTTCAAGCATCTGTGAAGTTAGATAAGAAATACATAAGATGAATTAATTTATTTAGATTGGATGCAGAGAATATTAGGCACCAGGACAAAGGGTATTAGGAAGCATTGCAAGATAAATAAAAGGTATTCAGGACAAGAGAAAATTGTTATGTACATCAATTTCCTCTAAAAGCTTGCATAAGGGAACTTAAGCTACTGGGAATGAATAAAGTGGGATCCAGAGGGGCATTAATATTTCATGAGTTTTTAGCAATTATTTTCTAGGAAATTGAAAAAAAAAGTTTGGTGGCAAGAGTAGGAAAATGAGAAGTTAGTCTATTCAGAAAAACATAAAAGGATGATATTGCAGGGAACCTTAAATTTGACAGTAAGAATATTTAATTAAAAATAACCTAATATGGTATGCCAATCTATTTCTAATTTTGTTTTCTTACAGGGAACATTATTGTGTCTATACAGAGAAAGCATATTTTTAATATATGCACACACACATAAATGTATATGTACATACACATATACATAACTGATACACATATATATTTGTATATGTATGTATATGCAAGTATACATATTAATAGTAAAGACAAAGTTTCATTGCTTATGCCTCTATATTTTGTTCTATCAGAATCAACAGTATTAAAGTTTGCTGTAGGAAAGTGTTTGACAATTCAATGTTCACTTCTCTCCTTCCCTCTTCTTAAGAGAACTCCAAATGTGCTTAGGGATTCCCCTCATGTAAGGTAACACCAGTTCAAAATTCTAGCCAATCATAAAATTCCATTTTTCTTCATTGGGATTGTTTTGGATATATGAAACCCTGGGGAACATCTGCCAGATGGTAGCTGAGAATGAGTCCCTGACTCTTATAAAATAGACACTAGAGGTGAAAATTCCTTTCCTTTGTCTGATATTGTGCAGGAAACGTTTAATTCAGCATTCCTCAATTAATCAAATACTGTACATTTCCAAAAAGGGCCTATTCTCAAGACTGGCCTTGGTTGTCTTCTGATTACTGAGCTCTGAGTCCTTGGAATGTTCTCCCTGATAAGATTTTTTTGTATACCTGAGGCCTTGTGCTGTTCTGTACCAACTTGACAGGATGGTTAGTTAACAGTGAGATTTATGGTGAATACCTGTTTCTGTTCAGGAGGTCTGGAGTCTGAGAAGGTAGTGTCAGTCATGTTGGTGTGCATGGCCTACAAACATGACCCCCAATAAGATTTCTTGACACAAAGCCACATTGGCAACACTTAGAGTGTATTGTTACTTATTTGAACTGAGAAAATTAAACACATTATGCAGCCCCAAAGAGAGAAAACACCTAGAAGCTTGTACCTGATGTCTGCCAGATTGTGCCCCATGTTCATTTTTCCTTTGCTGGTTTCAATACCATCTTTCCAATGTAATAAACTCCAAGAGTATGACAGCTTTTGAGCTCTCTGAGTCCTTCAAGTGAATTATTGAACCTGTGGGTGGTCTTAGGGATCACTAACAAAGATATGATGTCTGACACAATTGCAGTCCTCTTGAGGGCACCAGATAAATCAGCCTTAAGATAAAACCAGTGCTAACACAAATAAGAGTTTAACCAGTTATCACTTTAAAACGTTTGTTTTCCTAAGCCTAGATTGTGAAGACCTGAACACAGATGGAATTGATTTTTTAAGTTCTTTTACATGTACTTGATTTCTCCCTTTTTGTTAAGAGATCCTAGAAGATTAGAACAAATCACAGGTAGTTCAACTGTATATTTCACAAGAGAATTTTCTGCAAATACCTTTGATTATAATATTATACTTACTTGCTATATTTGATAGTAGTATTTAATCATTAATTCAGTACTATAACAAACATTTTCCCACAACCCCAGAGGGCTTGTTACATAATTAATACCCAGAAGGATTAATTTCCCCATTATTAACATTCAGGGTTGATAGTGAATATCATGACAAGTACTTCCAAAATATTATATAAGAGCCAAGAAAATTAAAGAACAGTGGCTACCTGTTTAATGCCAGGAGAAAAATAAAATTTCTGAATGTAAGATGAAGTTTGTCTATAATATGTGAATGTAATTATCTTTTTGGGATAACGAGCCATACAGTCTTTAGCAAACATTGGCTGGATCCTCCATTTTAATACTTCAACTTAAAATGATTTCTTTTAATAGGTCAGTAATGCAATTAAATTGATTCAAATAAATCCATAACAAATGGGCCAGATTTTATTTCCACTACCATTCCCAGGAGCAAATTTGCAAGGTTATAGGCATAAAGGTGCATGTTTTACATTTTAGGTATCTAACATTGTTCTATGATAGTAAGGATCTTAGTTCAATGAAATGATTAATTTTTGCTTTAGAATATCCGCTCCCTTTGTTTCCACTGTCAAGTGGATAATTTTTATTCCAAAACATATATAAGAAAAACTGATAATTTAGATTTTCTTCACAAGATCAAAGCTGTGCATAAGAAGCCAACTGTAGAAGCATCATGTTCTCTACATTCTCAGAAATAAGCCTGATCTCTCTTCAGAATGGGGCAGTTAATTTAGTAGCTCATTAGTAAATGAAAGTATTTTATGGCACCTCTTCTATTTTCAAGTTTCAGTTATTTATTAATCAGTGTAATATCCAGTAGATTATATCAAAATGATTTCATGCATTTAGAGGAGAAATATTTCCTGGTTAAGTAGAAAACTGTGCAGATGGTTTCTGGAAGACCTTCATTCTAAGGCAGCTTTAGAGTGAAATATTTCATTTAGAAACCTGGACCTTCTTTCTTCAGTTTGCTGTAATCCACATTCACTGAGTAGAACTTGTACTGATCACTGGGACCCAGTTCGTTTCAGGGCTCTGGGTTTTTCTTACTGTCCCAACTAACATCTGGATTGAACAATGCCAGACACAAGAGATACAGTGCTGCACCAGTACCTCTAGCTCCAATAAATACAAAGAGGGACACCAAGCTTGGATGCTTCTTGACCTGACTGATGATCTAGCGGGGTATGTTTGTGACAGAGGCCTCTGATTGGAAAGGAGAGAACCAGCTTAACGACCAGGCCCTGGGCTAAGCAGTATGTGCATATGTTTTTAAGTGCCACTTCTCATGAGTAGCAAAGGGCAGAAACTGACAACTCACAAACTAACCCTAGAGTGGCTTTAAAAAAAATGGGTGTTTACAGAATTCTGAATCTTCTCTTGAAATTACTGGAAAATCTGTCAATATGTCACATTCTTAAAATTGACTGAGTCTGAGTAACAGAGGCTCTCCTCCTCTCCCAACAAAGGGCCTGGACTTTCCATCTTGCAAAAGTCCATTTTTTTCCTTAGTGTCCCTCTGACACTGACTTGTAGAGTCAAATTCCTTTGCACTAACTCACCTCAGTGGCTTATTAAAATTGTCTGAGTCTAATGACTATTCTAATTGACAATCTCTAATTAAAATCAATATTCTTTAAACATGTTGTAGGAAAATATTTGTTTGATAATGTGAATTAAATTTTAACCTCCATAGAATGAAAGTGAGTTGAGTGTTAATGGCAAGAGATATTGTATGGGATGTCCAGGTAGACTATAGACTTTGTCATTATTTTTAAATCAAATTCAGGGTTGTTACTCAAACTCATTAACCCAAAGCCATCCTTCACCTACCTAGTGTGAGAAAGGAATAACCAGCACCATATAGATAAATAAAATAATTAAATAAATCTGTAAAATGATGATCATGATTACATTATGTGCACATTCCGATTTGTTGACTATTAAGAGAGATATCATGTGATGCTTATGTTGACATTAGAGAAGAAACTTGTTTTTCACAAGTCCTCCATCATGTTGTCATTGAAGCAGAAATGCTCAATGATGATGTGATTCTACTGTATTGTTCGTTAGATACAAACCTTTCTGATAAAATCTACTTGGGCTCAGATCTTGTTCTAGCCGTTGTACATCTGAATGCATTAAAGTGAATTTCTCCAACTGTAACTTTCACTATGCTTGCCACATTAGTAATGTATGACTAAAAAGAGGGACAAAGAGCTGGTAGAAAAGATTTCTCCAGAAAACTTGAACAGAGATTTTATCCTGATGTGCATTTTCATCTTTTTTTAAAATTAGCCTGGAAAGGTAGACACAAAGCTACATCTTAATTTTATTAAGGCATTAGCACCTCCCAACTCAAAACCTAGATCTCACAAGATACTCGGCATCAAATCAAAAACAGCAAACTTAATATCAATTAGAGATGATACTGAGTGCAAAATCAAATAACCCAAAATGTCATGCAATCACTCAGAATTTCATCACTAAAGGCTTTGCCGGCAGACTGATGGCCACGTGTGCAAGGTAATTATATGAAATGCCCAAAGACAAAGCTGTTGGGAAAGACAAGTTTTTGGAAAAATTGAAAAATAAGCTTTCAATATTTTGAAATACACCCACGTCTTGATAAGCAAACTAACCAACTCCACGTTGGGAGATAATTTTCCACGGGTAATTTCTCCATTGTCTTTCTGTGCGATGTTATGCACGGAGTCACTTTTGTTTGGGACTATTTTTTCAGGAATGTCTATATTACAAATGTCCTTGGAAAATGGAGACACTGTGTCCCTGCAGGAAGCAAATATTGGCAGGTCTGCTTACAGCCCAATATGGAAGATTAGCATTAACTATCCTTGGAGTTGCTCAGGTGTGATGCAAACTCACTGAGTGAACAGCTTCCACCTAAAATGCTCTGTCTTGTCTCTATAGAATTTGAGGAGTAAGAAAAACGGATCTGAATGTAAAGCTTAGGCTGCTTGCTGTGCCACAACGAAAAAGTCCTTTTCTCTAAACCAGGCTTTTAATGTCTTCTGCTTTCATCAATGAGACTTGGGACAGCCTTCACTGTTAGTGTTCGATATGGTGATATCTCAGATCCCTCATAATTTTTGACAATGCAGTAGAGCCTAAGGTAATATTTTTATGTTGGTAATTGGATCTAAGTTTCCAAACTTTGTAATTTCTGACTTATAAATGGAAGTTTATTTTAACAGTCACCAAAAGATACAATTCTAGAACCAGTTATTCAATCTTTGTTTTCTGGTAATAAATTCATCTCATGGCCCAGTTCATTGATTAAGCGGTATAACTAAAACTTACAAATATTAATTACAACCCCCCATTGCAGACCCTCTGCACCTCTCTGCTTATAATATAAAATTAGTCAACAAAATAGACATTAACTAAAATAAGAATATTGGGTGTGATTTCTGCTAAGTCAATAAATTTGTGACTTCTGTCATAATCTAGAATACAACACTGATAGTGATTTTTCATTAATGCACATAACAACTTCATGACTGACTTTTAAATTTCCAAAGATGAAATCACCTGTCTGAATTGACCTAGCTGTCTCTGTTTCCTGTGCTTTCTTTTCCATGCTTTCTATGCTCCTCTTTTTTGGGGTATTCCAAAGCATCTTTAAAATTGTGCTGTTAGGGATAGGGCTGTTTCTATGATACATTCACACCATTACAGTTTATGATACATATCCACAGACTCCACTGTTTTATTCCTGCTCTTAGTTTTTGATTAAGAATAGCCCAAGTTTTAATTTCTTCTGTATTCTCTACAATTGTGTCAAAATAGCATTGGAAGATAATATCCATGTGAAACAAGTTTCTGAAAATTAATGATATGTAAAGCTCAAAATAACTGTGTGGTGCTGTTTTTCACATAAATACAATTTTTTAAAATATATAACTCTTCTGACATATTCCCTTATAAAACCATGTTAATAGTGAAAATGACCCCAGATCTGTTTGTTCCTCATTCATTAAGAGCAGTGAAATAGCTGACTGGTAGGTGTTATATGATATTTATCTTTTTCTGTTAGGTTATAAGGAAAATAGTTTATATGGCACAAAGACCCACCCAAACTTTATTCATGAGTTTCCCATCCTAACACTAGTAACAGAAGAGTTATCACCTTTCCTGTAAGACTCCTGACAAGCAGTTCATGAAATATAAGATTTCAGAGAGCACCCAAGTCTCTGAAATTATCTATATGAAGACTTAGACATGAAGATGTGAATGAATTTGTCCTTGGTCATAAAGTCTATCAAAGGGAAGACTGGAATTTGAACTGAAACATCTTGATACAGATGTTCATGTTCATGTACATGGTTCATTGCTCCTCTAATCTACCACCCTTATAAAAATTTTCCACTTTTTCTTGTAAATTTATTGCTAATTTTAAATAAACAATAGAGTTATAGACTGCCCAGTGTACAGAAAATAGAAAAAAAAATAGTCTAGACATGAGATAAATTACTGTATTATCAGCTCAAGCATCATCCTGTCTAGGAATGCATCCTCAACAGTATTTAAGTGCTAGGCCACCCCATCCCTAGCCCGTCTCTCTTGGATACGTCCTTTCTGTTCCCTGTAGTTCCCTAGGTTTTTCTCAATCAAAACAGGAATAAATCAGCAATAAGTGTAACTTTCTATTTTAGACTCATAACTCCTTTTGTCTAGTGATTATATTGTATCATTATATCCTCATTATGGAGAACATTCTGTGCCACACAATTGTATTGATACAGTTGTATTGTATCAATTGCCACACATGTATTGATAATGACATGAATAAGAATTTTCCACATCGTCGGCACAATAATAAATATACTTGGAAAACTGCGGAGTGGTAGATTGGAGGAGGGAGGAGGGACACCAAAACCCCAGAATCTTGGGCAAATTCAGGCATAAAGAAGGAAGGGAGCAGGGCCTATTTCTGTAAGGACAAGCAGTCATCAGATAACCAATGGAAGGTTTTAGAACAGAGAAACAGAAAAAAATCCCGTTAATTTTCAGTTTTGGGACTTGAGATCAAAATCAGCTTGTCACAAAGAGACCCCAGAGCTGGGGAGAAGAGAAAAATAGGCCATAGGTATTAGTCAGAATCTGGCACGTGGAAGGCAAAATGCACGCATGAGAGAACTCTCCCAGAGCTTCTACACGACAACTCTTCATTTACCTGAAGGATATAAAAACTAGAATAGGAAATCAGCCAAATTTGTGTCCATATATACAGTATCCTTTTTATTTATGTAATTAGTTTTTTTCTTTTGTGAATTAGATCCACTCAGGCATTTTTTTCTTTCACACATTCTCCTATAGTTTAACTGGCCCCAAATGTTAAATATCTGAAATGTGACTGAATTGGAAGATTGGTTATTTACTAACTCATGTCTAAACTACAGTGAACAAAAATTCTGATAGTTCACGACTAATTGGAATATGTGCCAGCTTTTGCTGTGGCTAAATTTCATCTTTGAACAAGAGGCATTATACTGAATTAGAGAAAGTGAATTTAATTGAAAGTGAAAAATTATCTGATTCTTGCTACCTTTGTGTTGTAAACAATGCATTGGCACTTGGAACATGCAGGAATTAGGAAAATGTCTCAGTATCTTTGGTCTTACCTACATCGTTGGTATACTAAATTAAAATTAAATGCCTTCAATGATAATCTTGATTAATTTTTCTCCATGTAGATAATGACAGCCAACATGATTAATTCATTATTTTAGTAATGCAAGGAGAGACAAAACTGATATACATTGATCTAATCTGAATCTTTAGAACTCAAAGCTAGTCTCATGAGTAGGAAGAGGATGCAACTATTTTCTGAGATTATTTTAACATCAATAAGAGATCCATTCACACAGTAGTGTGAATAATTGATAATATTTGTTTTTCAAATTTTAAGCTGTAAAGAGCTATGACTAAACTGAATGTAATAAAATCTTAAGACAATCATAACTGAAAAGACTAATGGAATAAAAATAAACTTGACCAAACACAATTTCAAGTAAGGCTAGACCTGAACATATTGCAGAAAGAGTAACTTAAAGATCTAATCTTTACAGGATATATCGAAACTCTGTTATTTTACGCTTTCTGTCTCCAACATAGACAACAGTACCTTCATATATTCTCTCCATAAAGAAAATTCTTCTAACCTTGTTCTAGTCTGCAGGGAAAAATTTGAATTTGGCATGACTGATGAATAGAGTTACCTGGGCAAAATCTTGGGCACACAAATTATCACCCTTGTGACTGATTTAACTGAGTTGGTGTCTCAGTTCTAAAATCTGAATTTCTTCCTTGTTCCCAGAATAAATTTTGCTCTTTAACCTTCTGTTGAATTTCTCCCCCTCAAGGCTTAATGGACTTCTCTGCAGCCTTTTAAAACTATTTTGGAAATGTAAGCCTGTTATACTGCAACATATCACATTCTTAGCAAGAAGTGTTGAACAAAATAATAACATTTAAATCTCTATGTTTGAGGGACACCATTAGACATGAGGCAGTAGATGTTGAGATCAGTGTCATATTTAATCTTTGCAGTAATGATGTGACAAAAACAAAGATTATTTTGTTTAACAATTGACCTACTTGACTTTATATACTATTGCAAGTAATTTATATTTTAGTTGCATTCCCTTCTCTATTACCACATTCAATATTCAGGCAATAAATGTAATATACATTATGATGCTGAGGAACAAAATATGAAATTGTGGTGAGGGTCATGTTTCTTTATCCTGCTCCTTTTCATATTGCTCTACTTTTCTTTGGATTATTTTTTATTCTCGCTGGAGTCAGCGTGCTTTTGCTGATTACTTATTGGTCTATGGCATATTGTTATATTTTTGTAGCTCCTACAAGTCTCCAATGCACCCCTCCAAGAATGTTTTAATAAATATGATTCTTGGGATAGTAACAAAAATCAAGTATCCAGAAGACCTGGCAACAGGTTAAAATTACTTTGGAATAAGTCTATCAGGGCACAGGGTCATATATGCAAATTAGGTCACATGAAGTGCCCTGAGTATTCCATCGTTCCCCAAGGTAGATTTGCAAACTAAACTCTAATAGATACTGACCCTGGGTTAATTACATAAAACATGTAATCTATTTACATTTTGTCAGTGTATCTAGCTGCCTGAAACTTGAATTTAAAAAACAAGAGCTTACCTAGAGTAAAACAGAAGTTCACATTTCCAAATATCTCCCTTATTGTTGCATTTGATCCAGCAAACATCATATGTAAGAAATGTATATAATCAGTTATCAAGTACTTTTTTATCCTAAAACTTTATATATATGTTAGACAAGAATACACAAAAATAGGCCAGGCGCGGTGGCTCAAGCCTGTAATCCCAGCACTTTGGGAGGCCGAGACGGGCGGATCACAAGGTCAGGAGATCGAGACCATCCTGGCTAACACGGTGAAACCCCATCTCTACTAAAAAATACAAAAAACTAGCCGGGCGAGGTGGTGGGCGCCTGTAATCCCAGCTACTTGGGAGGCTGAGGCAGGAGAATGGCATAAACCCGGGAGGCGGAGCTTGCAGTGAGCTGAGATCCGGCCACTGCACTCTAGCCTGGGTGACAGAGTGAGACTCCGTCTCAAAAAAAAAAAAAAAAAAAAAAGAATACACAAAAATAACAGTAAAACTTACTGATAATTCTGTAACTCCAGGGCAATGGATTTTAATATCTTGGCATAATGTCTTCCTAAATTATATATCAATGCAAATAATTAAAATTGAATGTATAATAATATACTTTTGTCTCATTTAAACAACCTGGTGATACATATTTTAATATCAGTTTATGACGTCGATATAGTAAGTTGTTATGATCATGAATCTTGGAGCCAGATTGCCTGGGATTTAATCTCTGCTTTGTTATTTACAAAAATGTGTGACCTCAGACAAGTTATTTAACTTTTCTATGACTAAAGCTTATAAAAAATAAAACTGAAATAATAATAGCATATTTTTTGTAGGAGTCTTGTAAGTTTTTAATGAGTTAACACAAATAAAGTGCTTAGATTAACACCTGGAATATTAGTAACCATATAAAAAAGTTAGCCACAATTATTTAATGTCTGTGTATTATTACACAGTATATTATGTATAGCAACCAAATTGTCCTATTGTTTTCTAATGCTGACATTTTTTCCCATATTTTATAAATAAAAATGTTGAGAAACCTTTCTATAAAAACATATAATGACTATTAGAATGATTTTCTTTAAAAATAGTCAACATGTGAAGTTATTTAGCCAAATACAGAATTCAAAGATGGTTCATACATTTTGACAGATTCTTCCCACCCCAGGAAGATAGCACAGTTTACAAAAGTGATTTATCATCATTGAATAATATACATGCTTATTTATTTTAATGGTATCACAATGTGCATTTTAATTTGAAATTTTTTCATTATCTGCTAAATGGAGTTCATATTTATGTGTTTACAATCTTCTACAGATTGAATTTTCTTTCTCCCAAATTCATACGGTAAAGTTCTAACCCTAAGTTTCTTAGAATGTGACCTTATGGAAAAAATGGTGTTATTGTCTATGTACTTAGTTAGGTCAAGATGAGGTCATACTGAAGTAGGGCGGCTCCCTAATCCAATATGACTGGTATTCTTATACAAAGCAAAATTTGGATACAGGGCCCCCAACCACCACACACACACACAGAACATTGTGTGAATATAAAGGCAAAAATCAAAGTGATGCAACAGAAGTCAAAGAAAATTGGCTTCTAGAACTAAGAAATAATGAATTTCTCTTGTTCTAAACCAACCAGTTAGTCTATGTTGCGAATCATATACTACATATGGATATTTTCTCCTTCATCAATACAGTGTATGAGTTATTTGCCTATCAAGGTTCCTATGTATTAGAAATCTTGTATTTAGTTTGCTTTCTTACATAGCGGTGAGTCTTATCCCTTGCTAATGTGTTAAATGGCACTATATCTAGAATGGTTTTTGGACCAACTCTTTTGCCTCTTCTTTTCAATTTTCTACTCTAGTTTCAATTAAGCTAAGCTTCCATTACTGTACTTTTAAAAAGTAGAATATATTACTTGGGATGACTAGATTTTTCATTCTTTTCTCCCTTTTCAGAATTTTCATACTATTCTTATATAATTCTATTCCCTTAATTTTCTTGTTATTTCTGTTTTTAATTAGAAATTGTGTTTCAAACTTGATTAAGTATTTAGCCTGGGGTGTTTATACAGTAAAAGAAAACCAGACAATCCCTTTCCTGAAAGGGAGTAGGATCAGAAACAAAAGAGGAAACTGTTTTATTACATTCACTTTCACACAAATGTAAAATCAATTTCATGATCATATTACAGTTTGACAGTAGTGACAACTACACCTGAATTTAAAGTGAAATTATAATATAATTTTGAGAGAAAATCTCAGTGGCTTAAAATGAATGGTTAAAAAAGAGATCACCTATCTATTTACATTTTCAAAATGCACGGAAACTCAAATTAGTTGCAAATGGATGCAATTTTTCTTTGCCTTAAACTATTTAAAAACTACGTGCCAGCCAGTTCCCTATTCCCTGTATCTTTCACCTATGTGCCTGACATGAGATTTAAAATATCTCACTCTATGTAGTGACTTAGTTGTTATTCCTTCTCGTTAAGAGCATTTTCTGTTTGACTTCAGTTAGAAGGAATGAATGACAATCTGTGGTTTGCTTAAGGGATAAATCAGTCTTAATCCATTTTTGTATAATCCCCTAGGCCTTGGAAAAGTAATCTTGCTTCCTGTTGAAGTTAACTACAAGGGGTTTGATTTAGAGTGGGCTTATTATGATGGGTAGATGTGTTACAAAATTTGCCTCTCCTTTATCGTTTCAAGTGATTAATTAATTGAAATGTGAAACTTAAACTACAACTTATTTGAGAAATGTACCTAAAACTGAGTTTGGATTGTCAAGAAAATTTTTCTAATAAAAATCATTTTCAAATAGTGAAGTCAATTTACAAAAGAGCAACCATTCAAACAATTGATATACAACATGTAATGGTTTTCAATAAAAGCCCAGATCAAAGACCAATCAATCTATAACTTACAAAAGTGAGGATTTTACCAGAAGTTTCATACTATGATACTTACTTATTAAATACATGTCCTGCTGAAAATACTGAAAGTCAACATTTCAACAGAATATTTCTTTTCCGTGGCATGGGTACCCAATTTCTTTCTAAAGCTTATAGTTTTTCAGCTTGATATGATCTAATGAAACCTGGCTTTTTCCCCTCTCTCTCTAATAAAAACTATATCCATTCTATATACAGTGATATATTATGTTCAATATAAGACCCGAAAGGACAAAATGTACACCATCAAAAAGTCAATGAACCAAATTGGTTTATGTAGCTGTTCCAAACCAGTATTACTAGAAAACTGCAGACTACAGTGTACGGTGATTTGTTTTTTTTTTTTTTTTTTTTTTTTTGGTCTGGTGTGTGTTTTCTATCCTTTGGTTTTATTACATTTTCCATTTTGACTTCTCTTTTAATACCCTTCAAAAAGATATTTATGGAATCTTATGATTAACAATAGATATGACGGACAGTGTTTGAATTTATTTTTCTTTAATTTTGAAAGGAAATTGTCTAGTGACCCACTGTATCATCATATAACTTGTTATAGTCTATAGGCCCCTTCATCATTTTAACTGAAATATACATAAGATATTTATATTACTCCAATAGTCAATTTATTGGTTTCATGCCACAATCATCTGGATTGCTGTAAGTAGAGGGATATCTGATATTAACTAAAGTACCTGGGGTTTCTTCCATTAATACTAACACACGGTATAAACCAAGGGGAACACTGCTGCAGTTACTGGTGGTTTAGGAATCTGCTTGCTATAGTAACAGGACTAATACCTCCCTATATAATAGTATAATAGTATAACAGTGTATTGTGCTATCATACATCATGAGGGATGGAAATATTATGCATACGGCCAGAGAAATATTCTCAACCTATTCTTATCCAAGGATAGAATGACTTAATTTCTGGCCACTTTGCCCTCATTTCTAGTTACCTGGCTCCAAAATATCTTCCTTGTTATTGAACTTCATCAGTTTTCACAATCTGAATCTATGAAAGCTACTGGAGGCTATTCATACGGGAAATGAGATTTTGTTTCTTTTATATATGTCAGACAACTGAATTTACAAAATTGTTCCATTCAACAAGGCAATCATTAAGATGACAATGGTCATATCAACCAGCTTAACTACTTACCAAAGCCAAAGAATGAGGGTGAGTAGTTTGTTTTCTCTTGTAACTCTAGAGGCCCCAAAAGTATTGTACATATGAATTTTTATGATGCTGTCTGCATAGAGACTCCATTACTCCTCACTGATAGCGTTTTCACTGAAGCCAGATCTTGAACGAGTTTCACCTGTTTTTATCTATAGAAATGACAGTGCAGGAGACTTGTAATCACATGTGTGTGGAAAGTCAGGTTACCTAATGTAAGGTCAATTTTCAAGATGCCACATGGTTTCTTGGCATCTAAAATAATATACTCATTTCAAAATCTACCATGTTGGCAAAATTGATCAGTTATAGTTCTGTATTTGAAAGCATTCGGCGATTATCTTCACTCTATTACAGCATCTCTATTACTGAATTGTTTTTTTTTAAATGTATTTACTTCATTACATTTTTCGGCAGTTTCCCACAAGGAAATGATGAGTGCTCTGTTCCCTGGATTTTCAAAATACATACATGTCTTTCAGATTATACTTTAAGGACAATTTTACTTGGAATATAATCTGTAAATCCCTCACTCCCACTTCCCTTAAACTTTGGTAGAGAGTATTTTATTCTCTTCTGTATTGATGTGGAAATGGCTGAGGTCGTCTTGAGTTTTTCTCTTTTTTTACATGCCTTATTTTCTCTGCTACAGACCATTTAACATTTTATTCATCATAAAACTACAGTAATTTTGTCCATATATATGCTTGAGTCGATCATTCTGCAGGTTTTTTTCTATTATACTTCTGTGCCCTTTCTGTACACAAATTCACTTTTCTTTCTTTTAGAAAAAGTTTCACTATATTATAATTTGGAGCGTTTTTAGAAAATTCATGTGTTTACTTTTTCAGGATCACCACAGTAAGCTAAATTAGTCTGTCTTTCATAAACATTTTTATATTTATAATTATTTTATAATCACTTTGATTTCCCATTGTATTCTGTCTCTGTGATGTGTTCAAGTCTATCCTGGTGTCATTTGCTGTGTTTTCACTCTTTTTTCTACTTCTGTTTCTTTAATGTTTGTTTACTATTATATTTTTATCTTCTATTTTTTTAAAAAATATGCTACTTTTCTTCTTGGATTTTTTTTGTCTTAGAATATCTTTCATGAAACTTAGAACGCTTGTTGCTCTCTCTCTCTTAGAAAGGGCTTGTGGCTTGTGAATTGAGACTAAGTGATATGTTTCTCTAATATCTTCCTCCATTTCTTGAGTCATTTCTCTGATGATTCAGCCATTGCTTGTGTTGCTTTATCTCCTTATGTGGTAATGGGTAGACAGAGTTTCTTTTTTATCCCTAGTCATATGGAATAAGAAAAGTTTGAAAGTGGAGAAAAGGAGTGAGTTGATGTCATCTGCAGATACAATTCTGGCTTTACTTTTAACTTTTAGAAAATCTTTTCCGTTTCCTCTGACTGCTTCTCCTCTCCATCTTCGGTATTCCAAAGGTTTGCTTTGGCTCACAGCAAACACTTTTGTCATAGTTTGCTCTATTGTTATTTAGCTGTTGCAGGATGACATACAACACGGCTTGCTCTTCTGGGTGCAATGATTACATAGTAAACTAATAAAAAAACCCACTTATATATGTCTACTTTTACTTTTTACATATATTCAATCTACACAATAATAAATTGCGTTTTCTACTGTTTAATTACTGTTTCATACTTCCTGTCTCCACAGGTCCAAATGTCCTGCGGTCATGAAGCCCATATGGTATATGAGGATTCTTTGTGGAAGTCTCATAACAACATTGTGAAGTCAGAGTCATTCCTGTAGCCATGAGGCCCTCCAAGCTCTCTCCCCTGTGTCCCTTTTCATCTTGCTTTCTACTCCTCTAGCTTTTGCTTATTCTGTTTCAGCCACACCGAGCCTTCTTCCTGTTTTCACACACCCACAGAATGCCTCTGACTGAGGCATTTTCTGTTCTCTTTTCTTGACTTTTCACAGGGCTCACTCCCCCACTCTTTTAGATCTTTATTTAAATGGGACTTTCTTAATGAGGTCTACCCTGGCCCCCCTATTTAAAGCTGCTATTTACCACATCCCTTTCTAACCAATAGCACCACACAAACTTTCATTTATCTATATCCTGGTCTTATTCTTCTTTATAGTAGTGAAGTCCTTCTAATATAGTATCTGTTTTATTTTTTTAGGTATCCGATTCCACTCAATTGAATTTATGATGTTTGGTTCATTGCTATGGTCTAAATGTGTTTCTTGAACCTAATAGACACTCAGTAAATATTTTTGAATGAAAGAATAAAGAAAGAACAATCAATAAAATAAATTTATTTATTGGTGATTAAATACAGTGCTAATACTGTAAAGATGAACACACAGAGTTGACTTTTTTTCTTTACTTCAAGGATAAGCTCTTTATTTGCCTTTTTACAGGGTAACATCAATCACAATCTGATGAAATGCAGCTACCTAAAATTATTAAGATTACTAATTGAAATAGAATTTATACATTGTATGTTGAACAGAATATTATGTCCTATCCTGTCTCTTCAGGTTGCATTGTAGAAGTCCACATATAAAGTGGAGATAAGGACTTGTAAATCTGATTCTTGTATAAAACCTTAATTCGAATACTAACAGTATAATAATAATAACAATCAACGTTTGATTTGCATTTATTATATAGGAATAAGGTACTGAGATATGACATGTATCCCTATAATATATGTGTAACTATTATAAAGCTGAAGAAATTGAAACTAAAAGAAGTGAAATCACTTGTTCAAGTTCATATACCTAGCAAATAGCAAAGCCAAAATAAAAACTCTGGGAATCCTGATTACAATGTCCGTACGTCTAAACACTTCAAAAATTATCTTAAAACATAATACCAGTAAAAACAAAATATTTCCATAGTAACTAAAATACTTATAAATTCATGAAACAAAGTCAACCAATAAATTATTAACAAGATGATTTTCTAATGGCAAACACATTCTTCTAACAGTTAACATTCTTCTAACAGTTAAGTATATCTAAAAGAAGTTGACATTATTTTACTAGTATTTTATATATCTAATAAAGGTAAAGAAAATGTAACTTCAATGTTTTTCACCTTGTCAATTGATAACAAACACATTTTGTAATAAATCTTTTAGTCAAGTATTACTAGATTAGTTGCAAAAAATATTTTATCAGTCACTGTAAGCACCTATGTAAATATGAAAATATATTTCTGAATTCTTGTTAAATATGTATCCAATTACTGCTAATATCTTCTCAGAATAATGTATTAGTTTGCTGTTTCTCCTTTCAATATCTTGATTTGAGCTAAATGTCCATAATTAGACATCACTATTCTGCCAAATGCCAGATTTTTAAAGTGTATTTTAAAGTAAAACAAGAAAGCTTCTCATGATTTTCCATGTCATCAAATTATAATTCACAAGGACTGTCTACATATATTCTCTTCCACACTCATCTCTTAGAGCTTCCCATTCATTTGTATATCAAGTAATACTGAATGACTTTACTTCACCTGATATGCCATACTGTTACATGTCTGTGCAATTTTACATTTCTTCTCTAAACAATACATTTACAACCCAGTTGTAAGAGGCAAACTGCTCTTCATGTTTTCTGTAGAAAGTTTACTCTTATGACAGAGTCAAAGTTGATCACATTTTAGTGACTTGGAAAGCTAAATATCCTTCTATCGGTAGAGTCACTCCATTATTAAACTTTTTGAGAACAGGAGCAATGTTTGACTAGGTTTGCATCCCGAGAGCCTAACATAATACTTGGGTTGTACTGGACACTCAATACTACTTATTAAATTAAAATTTAGTTCCTGTAGCTTTATATGTTTATATTAAAATTTTCTTCTTTTGGGGCATTTATACTTCAGGACTACTTTATCACTAGAGTTGGACAAGTTGTTACTGATGAATTAATATGTGTCTTCACCACAGTTTAACTTCCTGTAATTGGATTTTGGAAATAACAAATACAAGCAAAGCAGAAAAATAATTTTATTTTTAATATTGCTTTTCATGCCTCTGTGGGCAAAACAATAAGAAGATCAAGTCACAATTTTCAATAATGTTTTTGTTAGGAAAATAACAATTTTATTGGGATTTACAGTTATCTGTAGTAATGTAACTGAATGAGATTTATTATAATTCATTGTCACGTCTCTCTAACAATAATTTATGTTAATTTTTAAAGCCAAAATGCAATTTTGGTGAAATAAAATACTTGCATGGTATATTAACTTATCTTAATTTATATAAAAGATTTAATGGCACAATAAAATTATGAGGATGCCAAGACCAGCTCAGTTGGGGAGACCCTAACCTAGCGGCACTAGAGGAATTAAAGACACACACATACAGAAATATAGAGTGTGGAGTGGGAAATCAGGGGTCTCACAGCCTTCAGAGCTGAGATCCCTGAACAGAAATTTACCCACCTATTTATTGACAGCAAGTCAATGATAAACATTGTTTCTGTAGATTATAGATTAACTAAAAAGTATTCCTGGGGGGCGGAGCAAGATGGCCGAATAGGAGCAGCTCCAGTCTTCAACTCCCAGCGCCAGCGACACAGAAGACCGGTGATTTCTGCATTTTCAACTGAGGTACTGGGTTCATCTCACTGGGGAGTGCCGGACGATCGGTACTGGTCAGCTGCTGCAGCCCGACCAGCGAGAGCTGAAGCAGGGCGAGGCATTGCCTCACCTGGGAAGCACAAGGGGGAAGGGAATCCCTTTTCCTAGCCAGGGGAACTGAGACACAACACCTGGAAAATCGGGTAACTCCCACCCCAATACTGCGCTTTGAGCAAACAGGCACACCAGGAGATCATATCCCACACCAGGCCGGGAGGGTCCCACACCCACGGAGCCTCCCTCATTGCTATCACAGCAGTCTGTGATCTACCGGCAAGGCAGCAGCGAGGCTGGGGGAGGGGCGCCCGCCATTGCTGAGGCTTAAGTAGGTAAACAAAGCTGCTGGGAAGCTCGAACTGGGTGGAGCTCACAGCAGCTCAAGGAAACCTGCCTGTCTCTGTAGACTCCACCTCTGGGGGCAGGGCACAGTAAACAATAACAAAGCAGCAGACACCTCTGCAGACACAAACGACTCTGTCTGACAGCTTTGAAGAGAGCAGTGGATCTCCCAACACGGAGGTTGAGATCTGAGAAGGGACAGACTCCCTGCTCAAGCGGGTCCCTGACCCCTGAGTAGCCTAACTGGGAGACATCCCCCACTAGGGGCAGTCTGACACCCCACACCTCACAGGGTGGAGTACACCCCTGAGAGGAAGCTTCCAAAGCAAGAATCAGACAGGTACACTCCCTGTTCAGAAATATTCTATCTTCTGCAGCCTCTGCTGCTGATACCCAGGCAAACAGGGTCTGGAGTGGACCTCAAGCAATCTCCAACAGACCTACAGCTGAGGGTCCTGACTGTTAGAAGGAAAACTATCAAACAGGAAGGACACCTACACCAAAACCCCATCAGTATATCACCATCATCAAAGACCAGAGGCAGATAAAACCACAAAGATGGGGAAAAAGCAGGGCAGAAAAGCTGGAAATTCAAAAAATAAGAGCGCATCTCCCCCGGCAAAGGAGCGCAGCTCATCGCCAGCAATGGATCAAAGCTGGACGGAGAACGACTTTGACAAGATGAGAGAAGAAGGCTTCAGTCCATCAAATTTCTCAGAGCTAAAGGAGGAATTACGTACCCAGCGCAAAGAAACTAAAAATCTTGAAAAAAATGTGGAAGAATTGATGGCTAGAGTAATTAATGCAGAGAAGGTCCTAAACGAAATGAAAGAGATGAAAACCATGACACGAGAAATACGTGACAAATGCACAAGCTTCAGTAACCGACTCGATCAACTGGAAGAAAGAGTATCAGCGATTGAGGATCAAATGAATGAAATGAAGCGAGAAGAGAAACCAAAAGAAAAAAGAAGAAAAAGAAATGAACAAAGCCTGCAAGAAGTATGGGATTATGTAAAAAGACCAAATCTACGTCTGATTGGGGTGCCTGAAAGTGAGGGGGAAAATGGAACCAAGTTGGAAAACACTCTTCAGGATATCATCCAGGAGAACTTCCCTAACCTAGTAGGACAGGCCAACATTCAAATCCAGGAAATACAGAGAACGCCACAAAGATACTCTTCGAGAAGAGAAACTCCAAGACACATAATTGCCAGATTCACCAAAGTTGAAATGAAGGAAAAAATCTTAAGGGCAGCCAGAGAGAAAGGTCGGGTTACCCACAAAGGGAAGCCTATCAGACTAACAGCAGATCTCTCGGCAGAAACTCTACAAGCCAGAAGAGAGTGGGGGCCAATATTCAACATTCTTAAAGAAAAGAATTTTAAACCCAGAATTTCATATCCAGCCAAACTAAGTTTCATAAGTGAAGGAGAAATAAAATCCTTTACAGATAAGCAAATGCTTAGAGATTTTGTCACCACTAGGCCTGCCTTACAAGAGACCCTGAAGGAAGCACTAAACATGGAAAGGAACAACCGGTACCAGCCATCTCAAAAACATGCCAAAATGTAAAGACCATCGAGGCTAGGAAGAAACTGCATCAACTAATGAGCAAAATAACCAGTTAATATCATAATGGCAGGATCAGGTTCACACATAACAATCTTAACCTTAAATGTAAATGGACTAAATGCTCCAATTAAGAGACACAGACTGGCAAACTGGGTAAAGAGTCAAGACCCATCAGGCTGCTGTATTCAGGAGACCCATCTCACACGCAGAGACATACATAGGCTCAAAATAAAGGGATGGAAGAAGATTTACCAAGCAAATGGAGAACAAAAAAAAGTGGGGGTTGCAATCCTAGTCTCTGATAAAACAGACTTTAAACCATCAAAGATCAAAAGAGACAAAGAAGGCCATTACATAATGGTAAAGGGATCAATTCAACAGGAAGAGCTAACTATCCTAAATATATATGCACCCAATACAGGAGCACCCAGATTCATAAAGCAAGTCCTTAGAGACTTACAAAGAGACTTAGACTCCCATACAATAATAATGGGAGACTTCAACACTCCACTGTCAACATTAGACAGATCAACGAGACAGAAAGTTAACAAGGATATCCAGGAATTGAACTCATCTCTGCAGCAAGCAGACCTAATAGACATCTATAGAACTCTCCACCCCAAATCAACAGAATATACATTCTTCTCAGCACCACATCGTACTTATTCCAAAATTGACCACGTAATTGGAAGTAAAGCACTCCTCAGCAAATGTACAAGAACAGAAATTATAACAAACTGTCTCTCAGACCACAGTGCAATCCAACTAGAACTCAGGACTAAGAAACTCAATCAAAACCGCTCCACTACATGGAAACTGAACAACCTGCTCCTGAATGACTACTGGGTACATAACGAAATGAAGGCAGAAATAAAGATGTTCTTTGAAACCAATGAGAACAAACATACAACATACCAGAATCTCTGGGACACATTTAAAGCAGTGTGTAGAGGGAAATTTATAGCACTAAATGCCCACAAGAGAAAGCAGGAAAGAGCAAAAATTGACACTCTAACATCGCAATTCAAAGAACTAGAGAAGCAAGAGCAAACACAATCGAAAGCTAGCAGAAGGCAAGAAATAACTAAGATCAGAGCAGAACTGAAGGAGATAGAGACACAAAAAACCCTCCAAAAAATCAATGAATCCATGAGGTGGTTTTTTGAAAAGATCAACAAAATTGACAGACCACTAGCAAGACTAATAAAGAAGAAAAGAGAGAAGAATCAAATCGACGCAATTAAAAATGATAAAGGGGATATCACCACTGACCCCACAGAAATACAAACTACCATCAGAGAATACTATAAACACCTCTACGCAAATAAACTGGAAAATCTAGAAGAAATGGATAATTTCCTGGACACTTACACTCTTCCAAGACTAAACCAGGAAGAAGTTGAATCCCTGAATAGACCAATAGCAGGCTCTGAAATTGAGGCAACAATTAATAGCCTACCAACCAAAAAAAGTCCAGGACCAGATGGATTCACAGCTGAATTCTACCAGAGGTACAAGGAGGAGTTGGTACCATTCCTTCTGAAACTATTCCAATCAATAGAAAAAGAGGGAATCCTCCCTAACTCATTTTATGAGGCCAACATCATCCTGATACCAAAGCCTGGCAGAGATACAACAAAAAAAGAGAATTTTAGACCAATATCCCTGATGAACATCGATGCAAAAATCCTCAATAAAATACTGGCAAACCGGATTCAGCAACACATCAAAAAGCTTATCCACCATGATCAAGTGGGCTTCATCCCTGGGATGCAAGGCTGGTTCAACATTCGCAAATCAATAAACATAATCCAGCATATAAACAGAACCAAAGATAAGAACCACATGATTATTTCAATAGATGCAGAAAAGGCTTTTGACAAAATTCAACAGCCCTTCATGCTAAAAACGCTCAATAAATTCGGTATCGATGGAACGTACCTCAAAATAATAAGAGCTATTTATGACAAACCCACAGCCAATATCATACTGAATGGGCAAAAACTGGAAAAATTCCCTTTGAAAACTGGCACAAGACAGGGATGCCCTCTCTCACCACTCCTATTCAACATAGTGTTGGAAATTCTGGCTAGGGCAATCAGACAAGAGAAAGAAATCAAGGGTATTCAGTTAGGAAAAGAAGAAGTCAAATTGTCCCTCTTTGCAGATGACATGATTGTATATGTAGAAAACCCCATTGCCTCGGCCCAAAATCTCCTTAAGCTAATAAGCAACTTCAGCAAAGTCTCAGGATACAAAATTAATGTGCAAAAATCACAAGCATTCTTACACACCAGTAACAGACAAACAGAGAGCCAAATCAGGAATGAACTTCCATTCACAATTGTTTCAAAGAGAATAAAATACCTAGGAATCCAACTTACAAGGGATGTAAAGGACCTCTTCAAGGAGAACTACAAACCACTGCTCAGTGAAATAAAAGAGGACACAAACAAATGGAAGAACATACCATGCTCATGGATAGGAAGAATCAATATCGTGAAAATGGCCATACTGCCCAAGGTAATTTATAGATTCAATGCCATCCCCATCAAGCTACCAATGAGTTTCTTCACAGAATTGGAAAAAACTGCTTTAAAGTTCATATGGAACCAAAAAAGAGCCCGCATTGCCAAGACAATCCTAAGTCAAAAGAACAAAGCTGGAGGCATCACGCTACCTGACTTCAAACTATACTACAAGGCTACAGTAACCAAAACAGCATGGTACTGGTACCAAAACAGAGATATAGACCAATGGAACAGAACAGAGTCCTCAGAAATAATACCACACATCTACAGCCATCTGATCTTTGACAAACCTGAGAGAAACAAGAAATGGGGAAAGGATTCCCTATTTAATAAATGGTGCTGGGAAAATTGGCTAGCCATAAGTAGAAAGCTGAAACTGGATCCTTTCCTTACTCCTTATACGAAAATTAATTCAAGATGGATTAGAGACTTAAATGTTAGACCTAATACCATAAAAATCCTAGAGGAAAATCTAGGTAGTACCATTCAGGACATAGGCATGGGCAAAGACTTCATGTCTAAAACACCAAAAGCAACGGCAGCAAAAGCCAAAATTGACAAATGGGATCTCATTAAACTAAAGAGCTTCTGCACAGCAAAAGAAACTACCATCAGAGTGAACAGGCAACCTACAGAATGGGAGAAAATTTTTGCAATCTACTCATCTGACAAAGGGCTAATATCCAGAACCTACAAAGAACTCAAACAAATTTACAAGAAAAAAACAAACAACCCCATCAAAAAGTGGGCAAAGGATATGAATAGACATTTCTCAAAAGAAGACATTCATACAGCCAACAAACACATGAAAAAATGCTCATCATCACTGGCCATCAGAGAAATGCAAATCAAAACCACAATGAGATACCATCTCACACCAGTTAGAATGGCGATCATTAAAAAGTCAGGAAACAACAGGTGCTGGAGAGGATGTGGAGAAATAGGAACACTTTTACACTGTTGGTGGGATTGTAAACTAGTTCAACCGTTATGGAAAACAGTATGGCGATTCCTCAAGGATCTAGAACTAGATGTACCATACGACCCAGCCATCCCATTACTGGGTATATACCCAAAGGATTATAAATTATGCTGCTGTAAAGACACATGCACACGTATGTTTATTGCAGCACTATTCACAATAGCAAAGACTTGGAATCAACCCAAATGTCCATCAGTGACAGATTGGATTAAGAAAATGTGGCACATATACACCATGGAATACTATGCAGCCATAAAAAATGATGAGTTTGTGTCCTTTGTAGGGACATGGATGCAGCTGGAATCCATCATTCTTAGCAAACTATCACAAGAACAGAAAACCAAACACCGCATGTTCTCACTCATAGGTGGGAACTGAACAATGAGATCACTTGGACTCAGGAAGGGGAACATCACACACCGGGGCCTATCATGGGGAGGGGGGAGGGGGAAGGGATTGCATTGGGAGTTATACCTGATGTAAATGACGAGTTGATGGGTGCAGCACACCAACAAGGCACAAGTATACATATGTAACAAACCTGCACGTTATACACATGTACCCTACAACTTACAGTATAATAATAATAAATAAATTTAAAAAAAAAAATATTCCTTATGGGAAACAAAGGGATGGTCCAAAATAAAGGGATGGGTCTGGCTAGTTAACTGCAGCAGGAACATGTCCTTAAGGCACAGATCACTCATGCTATTGTTTGTGGTTCAGGAACGCCTTTAAGTGGTTTTCCACCTGGGGTGGGCCAGATGTTCCTTGCCTTCATTCCGGTAAACCCACAACCTTCAGTGTGGGTGTCATGGCCATCACAAACATGTCACAGTGCTGCAGAGATTTTGTTTGGGGCCAGTTTTGGGGCCAGTTTATAGCCAGATTTGGGGGTCTGTTCCCAACATGTCCCCCTTATTTGTTTTGCTAAGCAATAAAAGCAAAGGCAGCTTTGTCACGGTGAGCTACTTCTCGCAGGAGTCAGGATTCACATCTTCAGACCATACAAAGACAAACAACACAGATTAATAACACAATCATCATTGAAATCATAGAGCTTCCAAGCGTTTGTATCCATTTTCATGGGTTACTAGCTGCTAATCCGTCTGCAGCTCCTTCAAGCACTCCAGTTCCTGGAGTGTATGTGTATGTGTTTAATATTCCATATAGAGAAACACAGTAATGTGTTTAATATTCCATATAGAGAAAAATGTAGCTAGAGTTTGGTTATTATAGACTAGGGCATTATCTGTTTTAATAGAAGCTGGCATTAAGGTCAAGTGTGTCTGGGATGCTTTAAATATTTCTTCTTTTAATTTTGCAATATCCAAAGACAAGTTTGTAGAGTGTCCTTCTAGATGCTTGTTTATTCTTTCCCAAATTTTGATCTTATTAAGAGCCATTAATGGTTTCGACAAATCCTTACGTTAGCTCCTGGAGCAGGCCATGTCATTTGAGGTTGAGGTGCCACTATACTGCCGTGGTTCCAGATAACAGGAACTCTTGCCATATTTCTTATCATTTCTACCATCTAACCATTTTGTTCAGACCAGCTGAACATAGTGTGGCCATGGCATGCAGACTGAGAGTGCAATTCAAGCTAAATGTCCCCTTAGGGGAGCAATCAATAATGATTCCATAGGAATCATTGTGCAGCACCTCTGCCTATTCTGCAATGCAATCCTCCTAAACAAGTATGTTCATTTTTTTTCTGGCCACGTTCAATTTTGTTTACAAATAGGTTTTTGAGGACAGTATGCCTTAATTATAGGAGCAGATTCATTATGGTAAATATTGAGATCAGAAAGCACGTGTAACTGTGTCATAGAGTGATTACATCCAGGCATTATTGCCAGCCAAAATTGCTAAATATGCCCAATAAGTATAATTGTTCTCTTGTCAGCCCTTGTTGAAGGAATACTTATGGCAATGGTGATCACTGCTATCATAGCTAACATTAAATTACTCATTGTGACTCATTGTCCCACTTTCCTCAGGTTTTCTTCTGCCATCTGTGACAGCTTCTTGATCTGTCCCCATGTGGGTGGCTGTGTTCGACAAATGTTGCTTGTGACAGTTGGGGTCCTCCTCAGCACCAGTCTTGACATGGCTGCAACTTGGGGGGGGGGGTCTTGGGGATCCTCATGGAATCTCTTCCTTGGCATCTGGCTCATGATAAGGTTTCAGGTGTATTGATGGTATCCAAATTGGCTACTTGTTCAGTCCTGGAGAAACACAAGCATAACCTCTACCCCAAGTTGTTATTTTACCTATTTCCCAACTTTCTGTTATTGGATCTCTCCACCAACCAGCTGTTCTGCTTCTGTCTTTGCAGCTGGTTTCTGTAGATGCTGTTCAGCTGCTAATAGCATCTGGCCTTTAGGCAGCCTCAAAAAATTTAAAGTTAATAATGCTAGATTCAATTGCATGTAGGGTGTTCCATAGTCCCTGTTTTCTCCCATCTGCTTTTGCAACTGCTGTTTCAGGGAGATATTCATTCTTTCCGCTATGGCTTGTCCTTGAAAATTATATGGGATACCAGTAATGTGTTTAATATTCCATATAGAGAAAAATGTAGCTAGAGCTTGGTTATTATAGACTAGGATATTATCTATTTTAATAGAAGCTGGAATGTGCATCACTGCAAAACACTGCAAAAGGTGACATTCAACACAGGCAGAAGACTCTCCTGATTGTCATGTAGCCCCCAAAAAGTGAGAAAGGTGTCCACACATACATGTACACAAGCTAGTCTCCCAAATGGGAGAACATGTGTGACATCCATTTGCCAAAGAGAATTAGGTTCCAATCCTCAAGGATTAACTCCTCCTGTGAAAGATGAGGAACGTACCATTTCTCAAGTTGTGCAACACTGGATAATAGCTTTAGCTTCTTTCCAGGTAATGCTGTATCTGTGTTTGAGACCAGAGGCATTAACATGGGTTAAATTGTGAAATTGTCTAGCATTAGATATTGCAGTAGCAACTAGGCAATCAGTCATTTGATTCCCTGCAGTCAAAGGTCCTGGAAGAGGTGTATGAGCCCTAATGTGAGTCATGGGAAACAGATACCTTCTACTCCTAACTGCTGTTTGCAATTGGGTAAATAAAGTCATCAGTTGTTTGTCTGTATAAAATCATAACTGAGCATTTTCAATTAACTGTGTGGAATGAACCACGTATGAAGAATCAGAAATAGGCATTAATAGGCATATTAAAAGCAGTTAATACCCGAGCTCCACTTTTTGAGCTGAAGTATAGGGCGTCTGTAAAACTTTACCTTTTGATCCAGAATAAGAAGCTTTACCATTACTAGACCCATCTGTAACAACATTCTCAGCACCTTCAATTGGTTTAAATTTAGTTATTCTAGGGAGGATCCAATTACTTAATTTCAAAAATTGAAACAGTTTTGTTTTAGGAAAATGATTATCACCAGTACCCACAAAGTCAGCTAAATCGGTTTGCCAAGTAAGACTATTTATAAAAGCTTGTTCTATTCGTGCCTTCGTGAGAGGGACAATAATTTTTCCAGGATCATATTTATGTAATTTAACAATCCAAGTTCTCCCATTTCCTATCATAGTAGCGATTTGATCCAAATAAGGAGTTAGAGTCTGTGGATTAGTATGTGGAAGAAAAAGCCACTCTACAAGATCTTTCTCTTGAACAATTACACCAGTAGGTGAATGCTGAGTTGGAAAAGTTAGCAAATCTAGAGTCTTCTCTGGATCTATTCTATTTATTTGAGTGTTATGGTCTTGCTTTTTCAATTAGCTGCAGCTCTGCCTCAGTTTCTTTTGTTTATTGCCAAGGGCTAGTGAGATTCTCCTCTAAGAATAGATAATAGATTACTTAAGGCATAGGTAAGAATGCCTAGAGCAGGTGATATCCAATAATGGATCCCCTGGTAATTTTTGAAAGTCATTTAATGTTTTCAATTGATCCCTACATATGGTTTCTTTCTGTGGCACAATGGTAGTATCATTTATTAAGGTCCCCAAGTAGCAGTAAGGAGTAGTAGTCTGAAATTTGTCAGCAGCTATAATTAAACCAGTGTGAGAAATCAAATTTTGCAAGTGATCATAACATTGGAGTAATATTTCTCGAGTGGGAGCAGCACAAAGTATATCATTCGTATAATAAATAATGTAACATTGTGAAAATTTTTTATAAGTAGGTTCGATTGCTTGCCCTACATATGTCTGGCAAATTGTTGGGCTGTTTAACATGCCTTGTGGCAACACTTTCCAGTGAAAATGATTAGCAGGCTGCAGGTTGTTTACTGCAGGAATTGTAAATGCAAACCGTTCAGTCTTGCACAGCTAAGGGGATAGTAAAGAAACAGTCTTTTAAATCTACATTGATTAAAGGTCAATTTTTTGGAATCATAGCAGAAGAAGGCAAACCTGGCTGTAATGTCCCCATAGGTTGTATAACTGAATTAATGGCTCTAAGATATGTCAACATTCTCCATTTACCTGATTTGAGAATTCCAAGGGGAAAATGTTGGAGCTACGTGGCTTTTTTTTTTTTTTTTTTTTTTTCCGAATTGCTCAGCAAAAAAGTCCTCTAAAGCCTCCAGTTTCTCTTTACTCAGCAGCCATTGTTCTATCCAAATTGGCTTATCTGTTAACTATTTTTAAAGGTATAGATTCTGGAGGCTTAACAATGGCTGCCATCAAAAATGATATCCTAAACCTTGGTGGGAACTTTGTCTTTCTGCTTGAAGTGGCTCTTTCGAAACTTGCAAATTTTTTCCTAGTCCCATACCAGGGACATACCCCACTTCATGCATCATATGTTGACTTTGAGGACTATATATTTGCCCTGGAATTACAACTTGTGCTCCCCATTGTTGTAATAAATCTTTCTCCCATAAATGTATAGGTACAGAAGTTATAATGGTTGAATAGTCCCAGGTTGTCCATCGGACCCTTCACAATGCAAAATATAACTATTTTGATATACTTCAGGGGCTTTACCAACTCCAACTATGTTAAATTGAGCGGGTTGAATTGGCCATGTGGATGGCCAGTGCTGTAGAGAAATGATTGAAATGTCCGCTCCTGTATCTACCCAACCTTTAAATTTCTTTCCCTGAATAGTTATTTCACAGGTAGGACATTTATCAGTAATTTGATTCACGCAATAAGCTGCTTTGCCTTGTTTATTTGTGCTTCCAAATCCTCCTGTTTGTTTAATTTCACTTTTCCCCATTTCCACATATGGCATAATCAGGAGGTGTGCTATATGCTCTCCTGACTCTGCTTTCCAGGGAACAGAAGTAGATATAACAGTCTGAATTTCCCCACTGTAATCTGAATCAATGACTCCTGTGTGTATTTGTACTCCATTTACATTTAAACTAGACCTTCCTAGAAGTAATCCTATCATCCCTGCTGGCAAGGGTCCACAGACCCCTGTTGGAACTTTTTGCGGGGGTTCCCCAGGCAGAAGGCTCACAGCTTTTGTGCAGCATAAATCTACTTCAGCACTACCAGCTGTGGTGGGGGACAGGCATTGTACAGGGGTGACAGAGTGGCCTGAGCCAGAAATGCCCTGATTTGGAACGGGGCCCAGGAAACCCTCATGGCTTTTCCCAAAATGGGGTTCCCATCTTTATCAAACTTACACTGATGAGCCCAATGTTTTCCTTTTTTACATTTAAGGACATATTGCAGGATCAGCAGTTTTCTTTTTTCCCCTATCTGGCAGCCTGACTCACTGATTTTTTTCTACATTCTTTTTTAGTATGACCATGCTTCCCATAGTTAAAACAAGCTCCAGGAAATGGAGCATTTCCTTTACCCACTCTCAGTCCTACTATTGCCTGGGCTAGCAGAGTAGCCTTATGCAGATTACATCTGATATCATCTCAGGCCTCCGTATAATCAGCTAAATGTGCTTTCTCTCTAATAGGTCACAGAGCAGCCTGGCACTCGAGATTAGCATTGTTGAAAGTTAACAACCACAACACTGTATCCTAAGCAGCGGAATCTGCAGTCACCTTTTTAAGAGACTCCTGTAACCAAGCTACAAAATCTGCATACGGTTCTTTCAGTCCCTGCTTTACAGCACTAAAGGAAGGGTATTGTTCTCCTCCTGAAGTGATTTTTTCCCAAGCTCTAATGCACACTCCTCTAAGCAGCTCTATGGCATCATCCTGCATGACCACTTGTGCATCTAAACCAGCCCAGCTGCCGACCCCCAAAAGTTGGTCTGCAGTTATATTAATTCGAGATTGAGCCTGGGCACTGCGAGCAGCCTGAATGGAAGCTTCTTCTGCTCACCAAGTTTTAAATTGTAAGCACTGAATAGGAGTTAGACAAACTCAAGTAAGAGCATCCCAGTCAGTAGGAATCATCGGACTGGAAACAGCAACATTCTTTAACAGCCTCGTTACAAAAGGAGAACCTGATCCATATTTATTAATAGCTTGTTTAAATTCTTTGAGTAATTTAAAAGGAAAAGGCTCAAATGTAGCTATAACATTTCCCCATTGATCTGGGAGGGGAGTGTATTCTAACAGGGAGCTTGCAAGCCTGTATATCACCCTCTCGTCTAGCTTGTGAATTCCTGCCTGAATAGAACCCAGAGCAGTCACTTAAGGTGCTGGTTGAACAGTCACTGGGGCAACTACTTTTTGCCCAGTGTCCTCTGGAAAAGAAAGATCTGAAGGGCCAGGCCACTCTTTTTCTTCAAAATAAAGAGAGGGTGCAGAAGGGTAGTGATGAACCTCTCCCTCCTTTTCCACTTTAGCTTTAGCTGGCAAACAAACCTGTTTTGTTACTTCTTCTGTTACTTGGTTATACTTTCCTTCCTCCTCATCATTAGTGTGAAAAGGTTCCAAGGTGGAGCGAACCAGAGACCACACTGCCCCATTGTTACCCTGAAGCTTCCGAGCTCACCTTCTTACTCACCATGGGGATTGCTTAAGAGTACTCGGGTGTCCTCCAGCTTAGTTCCATCCCCAACTATTGCTCTGGTGACCCTTCAGCCCGGGTTTGAGCCCCAGGTATGGGCACCATTCGCCAAGAACAGCTTGGTCATGGAAACCCTAACCCAGCAGCGCCAGAGGAATTAAAAACACACACACAGAAATATAGAGTGTGGAGTGGGAAATCAGAGGTCTCACAGCCTTCAGAACTGAGAGCCCTGAACAGAGATTTACCTACATATTTATTGACAGCAAGCCAGTGATAAACATTGTTTCTATAGTTTATAGATTAACTAAAAGCATTTCTTACAGGAAATAAAGGGATGGACCGAAACAAAGGGATGGGTTGGGCTAGTTACCTGCAGCAGGAACATGTCCTTAAGGGGACAGATCGTTCATGCTATTGTTTGTGGTCCAGGAATGCCTTTAAGCGGTTTTCTCCCCTGGGTGGGCCAGGTGTTCTTTGCCCTAATTCAGGTAAACCCACAACCTTCAGCATGGGCATCATAGCCATCACAAACATGTCACAGTGCTTCAGAGATTTTGCTTATGGCCAGTTTATGGCCAGATTTGGTGGCCTGTTCCCAACATAAGAAGTATTAGTGTCAATTTACACATACAAAGCTAAAAGCATTAATATTTTTCCCATGTGAGTGATGACTACAGAAATATTGGTTCTGATATGGTGGTAATAACAAAAATCCAATTAATTTCATAATAAACAATTGCTCAATAATTGTACACCCATAGCTTTTATTATTTTGACCAACTTAATTTATTTTAACATTGAGTTTTATTTCCTTCCAAGTAATTTACTGGACATCATACAGAGCTCTATATAAGTAAGGCATTTTTAGCTCTCAAAGTGTTTATAATCTAAGAGTACAAAAAAATTAAAATGCAAATATCAGTAGATGCTATAAAAACAATTCAAAAACAAAACCTTTTTGAAAAATTGAATAAAATAATTATTAAATTTAATTACTATAAGTGTTTGAAGTTAAATGATAGAAAAATATATTTATCATCCAGTAAACTATTAAAATTAAAACATACTATGCATTTTAACTACATTTTTTCAAATAAGCATCATAAATATTGATAACTATATTTATCTAATTTTTGAAGATTATAGGTGATAATTTTTTTTTTATGATTCCAGTTTTCTAATGTGTGTAATGGAAGTTTTATTCTCATAATATATGAACTTAGGTAGTAAAACAGACAAAATTTATCAAAACAGTTACATATCTAATTTAGTGCTTAAGTAGGAAATTGTAAGTAGCTTCTCAAATCTATGATTTACCAGATATTACAGATATTACTGCTAACCTCCAGGGTAAATAATCCATTTGACTGTTTGTTTTCACTTTTGATCTATTTTTATTTGATTGTCTTATATTTTAGTGTGTTGATTTAAAAAAATTATGAAATAGGCCGGGCGCGGTGGCTCAAGCCTGTAATCCCAGCACTTTGGGAGGCCGAGACGGGCGGATCACGAGGTCAGGAGATCGAGACCATCCTGGCTAACACGGAGAAACCCCGTCTCTACTAAAAAATACAAAAAACTAGCCGGGCGAGGTGGCGGGCGCCTGTAGTCCCAGCTACTCGGGAGGCTGAGGCAGGAGAATGGCATAAACCCGGGAGGCGGAGCTTGCAGTGAGCTGAGATCCGGCCACTGTACTCCAGCCTGGGCGACAGAGTGAGACTCCGTCTCAAAAAAAAAAAAAAAAAAAAAAAAAAAAAAAAAAATTATGAAATAAATAACACTAAAGGTCACATATGCTTACACCACAAATCCTGAAAGTAGTAGACTAATGGCTAAAATATGGCCTTAATTTTCTTTATTAAAAAATTCCTAATACCTTAGATTACAGGTAACTTCAAATATCCTCATTTTGTTAGCTTCTTCAGAAAGGAAAAATTAGAGAATTCCAGTTTTAGGCAAGATGGTGAACTACCATAATATGGGCAAATATTTTATCCCGGGTACCTAGACTTACGGCATAACATATAACAACAACAATAAAAGCAGCCACAAAATACATTATGGAGCTCACCAATCATAAGAAAGGTAATCTCTATGCTCAGTAAACAAAAAAGAAAGTAAAAAAACAGAATGATTAGTGTTTAAACAACTAAATACATGTTCTAGTAATGTGTTGGCCACAATAGCCCACGATTTTGGGGTTTTATGGCTACTTGAAAGCCAAAGACCAAGGTGGACATCTGAATGAAGGCAGAAGTCGCAAAGATAAATGCATTTAGTGTAAGTGTGATTACAAAGTGTTGTCCAACAGGCTATGGAGACAGCAAGCAAGCTTTGGCTGCATAATACACAATCCCCAGGGAAAGAAAATCCTGACCTATGTCCCTTATATGTCTGATGATCACATTTACTCTTCCTAATTTGTTTAAGAAACCATAAGCCAAGAATGTAACATAAAATTTATTCATGAACTATAAACATCACTGAAGATCTTGCAGACTCAACTTGAGTGGAGAATATAAGGATACATCTGGCCTTGTTATATAAAACCTACCAAACAGAATAGTGCCACTAAAAATGAGCCCACATATGAATGCACACAATCATATGGAGAACATTTACCATTAATAAGAATCATTAGTAAAAATAAGCTAACAGATAAGTGTCACAACCAATTAAGACAATAAAATAGCAAAATAAAAGGCAACATTGTGTTTAAGTGATTAACAATAAAGATGAAAACAACCAGATAATTTTTAAACAACACCAAAAATTACCAAGGATAATTAAGTGGAAAATTGGGAAATAAAGCCAGAGAAAATAAACAAATATATAAAAATGCAGCAAAATATAAATAAGTATTGGCGGTATAAAGCAACAACAATAACAATAAATTTGGAGGGACAGCATAATAATTAAAAGACAAGAAAAAAATTGCAATGTTAAGATATGAGGGAATATTCAGACAAAGCATTCTAAAGATTTGTTGTTATTAAGGAATAGGATGGAAATATTGATCATCTTTGAAATATATTTTGGTTTCTTTTTAGGCATGTTCAATATTTTGAGTAATCCCTAAAGAAAGAAACATGGAATATAACATTTTCAACTCCGTAGAGATAAGAAAAGATAAGTAGAAACCTTGATCAATAAAATATAAAACAGAAAATAAGAAAAATACACTCAAAGTAAATGGATAATAAACAAAACACACAAAATAAGATTGTATAAATGAATCAAATATGTCAACAATCACACACAAACAAATAAATGAAAAAATGTAAGTCACCACTTAGAAGATACATATTTTAAGAAAAATAAAACAGGTATATGCAATTTAAAGGAGTTACACCTAAAGCAAAATATACGACAGAAAGGTAGAAAGTAAAGAAATTGAGAAACATGATGTTAAAAACTAAGGGGTAAAATACAGTTAGCTGTATTAATAATGCACAAAGGAAACATTAAGCAAAAATATTTTTTTCAGCATAAAAGCTATTTAGATAACAATAAAAGAATCATAGTGTCTTATTATTTATCTGGCAATATGACATGAATTTTATACTCTAAAATACATTAAGCAAAAACATAGAATTACAATAAGAATGTGCAAATCCCCTTCCACTAAAAGCTGATCTTTATAAATCAGCGATAGCTCAAACAGACTGGAAGAATAATCAAAGTACAGAAAATATGAACGTCAATCTTCCTCTAAAGACACAATAGAACAGTGCACCCGAGCTGAAAGAACATACATTCTTTTCATGCACGCACAGAACATTTACAAAAATTGCCAATGTACTGAACTGTAGTAGGAGGCTCAAAAAATGTCAGTCAATACCACAGAGATTACATTCTCTGATTCCAATGGAATAGCAAAAAGATCACATCAAAATCCTTTTTATTTGGAAATATCAACACATGTTTCTAAATAAGTAATTGGCAGTGGAACTCACAGTTTAAATATTAGATTGGTGAAAAAGTAATTGTGGTTTTGCCATTAAAACTAGTGGCAAAAAAACACAATTACTTTTCCACCAACATAATAAAATAAAATAATTAGAATGAAGAAAAATTAAAGCACTGTACATTCATACAGACACTAAGTGAAAGCTAACTTGAGGGAAAGCTATAGCATTCCATTTATAAATTGCAAAATAAAATATAAAGAACAGTTTAAGCATTTAGCTCATATAGTCAGAAAAAGAACAAAAAGGCAACATTTTAAAAATAGAATGATGGATATAAGAATATAAGGGTTAGAACCAATAAAATAAAAGCAATGAAAATAGGACAGAATTCTTAAGACCACAATCTATGTATTTAAGAAGGATAATAAAATAACCTATAATTCTGGCTAAGAATGGGAGAAAGCATAGGTAAGCAAAACTGGGATTGAAAGGATAGCATGATGACAGATAGAGTAGAAAAAAAAAATTGTATAAACAACATTGTGCCTACAGTAATAAAAAGTAAGGTAAACATTTATGGGAACAATTTGTCAAAACATTTGTAATTGCAAATAAAATAATATAAAGAAAGCAAATAGTAATTTAAAATCTAATCACAAGGATATAGTTTTTTTCAGATGAGTTATATCAAATCTTCGAGAAACACACCAAACAGTAGTGTATTTTAGAAATACAGTTTATATTGTAATATATGAAGAAGCAATGAGATGAATGCACTAAACTCTATTTCTGAGAAGGGAAGAGCACACAAAGAGATAAAGGACAATGCTTTGGCTGTATTGTTAATGTTTTGTTTCCTAAAAAGAGAAAAATAAACATCTAAAAATATGAAAATGTTTGTATGTATTTAATCTTTGTGTTGAGTATGTGAGTATATTTTCATTGTTTTTCTATAATTTGTGTTTAAAGATTTTATTTGAAAGGAAAGATTTAAAAATAGAAGAAAACAGTGACTAGAGTATAACTAGGAATATATGGTTTTTATCAGCAAAGTGCTTAAGAAAATGTTAAGCAAGGTATTTAACCGTAGAGTCAAAGACTGAAAGTGCTATTTTTCTCCTTAACATGGCTGATGAGCAGCTTGAACAAAAATTCATTTTGCAAAGAAGCTCAGATCATTAGGTGTTCGAGAGAGCAAAGGGCAAGATAATTTTTGTTTATCTCTCACCATCTCTCGGGCATTGAGCTTTCTATGAGCTTGACATTCATAACATTTAATCTTCACTCTATATATTGGGTGAGGTAATATATCCAATATGCAGGAAATGTATGGCTCAGAAAAAAAGAGAAATCATCTGCCTAATTTCATAACAATAGGTAATTGGTAGAAGACGAATTTGAAATCACACCTGTTTAACCCCCAAATGTATGTCCTTTCACTACAGCTCAGTAACAACTTATTCAAGATCATGACGGACAACACTAACCATTATAACACTGTTTTATGCACTAAATTAACCGTCTGGGTATAATATCTCAACTAATTATCAAACAAGCTTTCTCCCCTCAGTTTACGCATAAGGAATTTTAGGTTTAGAAAGATCAAAACAATTTCTGACCATGCCAATCTTAGTGTGCCTCAGTGAAGCCAAGGCTTGTGACATTAAACACTCCATTAATTCTCTACTAAAGTGATGTAGAATCTGTTTTAGGTGAGACAGAGCCAGATTTACTTTATTTGCCCCACACAAGACAGTATCTAGAAGTTTTCTTCCCAGACTTCCACTACAAGAAAACCGTACCTAGGTGATTCCACACGGAGATGCTATGGTTGAAGCTCCTGTGCGTGGAAACGCTGTACTGGACTTGGACTACGAAGTGTGTGAAGCAGAGTATTTCACACAAAGCCATTTAACTTTTGTCTGACCGCCCTTTACCTCAAGTCCTACCACCAGACCCTGATTTACAGCTGACAGAAACAGCGGCAGCTTTAATTAAGTCATGTCATGTTTTATTTCTTCACAAAGATCTGTAGAATGTTAATGAAACAGGACATGCTGTCAAATGGTATGAACAACAGATCATGTTCCATCTAAAGACCTGAGTTCCTTCCTTCTTCACTGCATGTAGGAAATCTCACACAGAAGGTGCTCAGTCTCATTGAATATCAACTTCCTCATCGTTAACATGGTAACTGAAGCTATAAGACATATGTGAAAGACCTACCGTAAACAGCGAACTACCATACTGTTACTGTTACTGTAATTTTTGAAGGCTTGTTTATTTTTATATATTAATCTCCCTTCGAGGACTACCATAGTTCTTTTTTTTTCCCCTGTGAAAGTCTTACTTTTAAATAAAAAGAGGGGTAGAATTAAACTGATGACTTCAGCACCTAGCACTTGTCCTTTCCATATTCTGTTTCATTAATCATTAGAAAGTCAATTTCAAAACAGCAGCCCTTATATTTGATAGAAATGGACTGCAGAATTGGAGAGCAAGTTAGAAGCCATATTTGGGAAATATATTTAGAGAAAGTGTTGGAAATTGTGAAACAGACAGGGTTAGAAGAGAAGATGAAAGACGAGAAAGGAAAGGAGGAAATGGCAGGATTGATGAGAAGAGACCAAAGCAGAGCAGAGGAGAAAAGCAGGAAAAGGAAAACATTGGGCATTCCATATAATTTCATGGTTTTAGAAGGTAGAAGAAGTTTAGAAGATGACAGAAAAAAAGAACCAACTAGAAAGTTAAGATGAGAATAAAGAGGAGATAATTGTATCAATCAAATAATATCAGCATAATATAAATAGCAGCCAAATCTTGATGATCTAATAAGGCCTGTGCTGCTTAATGCACATACCTAATTAATCATAGAACATCTAAGGCCGGTTAAGCAGAGATCGTTAGGTTGGTACTGATTTACTCAATGTGTGGCTGGAACAACATGGCTACATATTACAAACTGAACACTATGGGTTTGCTGAAATATCTAAGAGAAGGGCACATTATATGCTTCAACTAGGGAACCAGTAAGATGCCAAAACTAAAAATTAGATCAATTTTTAAAAGATTTAGCTATTTTTTTTTGTTAATTACATGGTTGGTATAGATGAGCTATAACCATAACTTTAGCAGTTATTTCTAAATGTTTATAAATGAAAACCAACATGACTGTTAGAGGATTTTTCTGGTAATAGTGACCTACCACTAAAGGTCCAGTGAGCGTGCAGAAATGTAATCAACTCTCAAAGACTCAATATCCATCACCCTTTACTCCCTCTACTCCTCTTCCTTCCACTCCTTTCTCTCTCTTCCCGGGGACTCTTCTTTCTTGTTTACTTACATTCAGGAATATTGAGAAATAGTTATTGTCAGGAGCACGTTTTATTTTTCAATTCACCAACTCTTATACCAGGTTCAAGAGAATATACATTTTCATAGACAGGCACTTATCATGTAATTTTTATCTCCCAGTTCTTATTAATTAGATTATTCTCTTTGACTACGTTTTCTTCCCCCAACTGGCTTCAGGATATTAAATCACACAACATAATCAGTATGAAAAAAGGGCTAAATCTGTATTGAATATGGTAGTTCCGGAGCCTCTCGTTGCTCTGACTACTAGCTGGAGTGGCTAATACATATATGGAATTCGATATCAGCATATGACAAAATACTGTGAGTGGCTAAAATTCCCTTGGAATAATGCAGAGAAAGGAATTAAAAAACATGAGGAAACAGAAATGCTGCTTGATGTAGTTTACCATCTGTGTTGTACAGCTTCTGAGACTGCAAGAGATCTAAGAAAAGAGGTTACTAATTTCTGCTTTCAAATAAAACACACACACATATGTGTACATATTCATATATATTTACTATATTTGTTTTCTGTTTATGTGCATATTAATAACTAATACATAATGTATATAAATATAGATAAAATATATAAGTAATATATCACAGTTTGGGTTATCTAGAATGTGAGGAGACATAGAGTTGGGGGTCCAAGATGTTTATTAGGATTAAATATCTTTAAAAGAAAGGAAATGGAACTAGGATGGTTCAGAGAAAAAAGCTTGAAGAATAATAGAGGATTGACCAATCCTCAACCAACCTATAGGGGATATCAAGAGAGAGTATTGCCAAGGAGAGTGTCCATGTCAGGTGAAAACATCCTCACCTTTTTAGTCCCACCTTGCCCAGGCTACCTAAGAAAGGGCATAATCTGGGAAGAGGTTCTCTGCAGCTAGAACAGACTTTGAAGGAGCTCACAGAGCCTGTTGCTAAAGAGTCGGAATGAAGAAAATTACTTCCTATATCTTGTACTTCCGTAAAATATCATTCTAGAGTTAGTACTTACAAAATGGATGCAACATATGTCTTCAAGGATATTATGACAAATAGGAATTTCCAAATCCTTCTCTTGATTAATGACTTCTCCCTTCAAATCTCTGACAAACAAACCAGGGCAAATGAGCTCTGTATTACTAGGTGGAGCTCAAGTCTCCAATATAAAATCACAGTAAACTAAGCAGACCAAACTGAGATTTCCTTTCTTCCTACACAATGTAGGCCTGAGGGATTAGATACAAAGTAGGCCTTTCCTCTGGCATACTTCTCCATAAATAACAAAACCTGAGTCCAGTGTTATTTTATTCTCTATCCTGAGTAAATTTATAAATGAGAAGATTCAGCAGAAAAAGAAAATGAATCCCAGTGCTTAGTGCAGAGCTCATCAGAGACCTTTTTTTTTTTTTTTTTTCCCCCTTAGTCTCATTCACTGGGATCACAAACCAAAAAGAAAGCTGTTGAAGTGCAACCATGCTCATAGACTTTTCCATCATTAACTCCTTGTAGAGCTCCAGCCCCTGAAGGTAAAGTTCTCAAGCTAGGGAACCAAATATACCTCTCAGACTTGCATGTTGGATCTATGAGTCCAAAGAGAAAAGAGTGAGAGAAGGAAAAAGAAGTTCTTTCCAGCAAAGAAAAAAGCCAGCTCCATACCATATTTCTCTAAGCTTTGATTCATCTTCCTAAACCGTGATCATTAACTCATTGAAAAGCTCAAAACCCTATAATTATAGTGCCTTAAATTATTCTGACATTTGGCCAATTTAGATGTGCAGTTCTAATCTATAGTCATGAGGTAGGGCCAAAATAGGGCAAATGCTTCCCTGCTTGAAGATCTTAACAAGATCGTGTGCAATTAAAGAGAATATTACTTTCTAACAGACATTTTAATAAATTACTGTAGTCTACAATTTTTCTGAGCATCCCTACTCTTCTAAAAATCGTATGCTGTTATGTCATGGTTGCTAAAACCTTAAACTCTAGATACATTTGCACTTCTCTGAACACTGTATTTCTACTTGTCAGCCACCTAGATATTCTAAATGAGTTATAAAGGTTAAAGATGGTTTTGTCTTTTTTTTTTCTCCTTTAGCCTGAGAGAACAAGAAGTGAAATAGGTAGAATTATGACCCCTTCAGTTAATTTGTTTTCCCTTTTTAACAGTGGTCTCTGAAGATCTTCCAGTGCCTCTGACAAATTCTCAAAGAAGTGGGATTTCATGTCAAAATAGTAACTGCCAGGAGAACCTCTGAGAGCTGGAGTATGTCAGGTCCAGATGGTTTATAGCTGTTGGCTCTCAAGCAGATCTTCTTGGTCTTGTGCCCACAGTACAATAAAAGGCTGTAGGTTCTAGACAAAAGCGTAGTTTTGTTATATTACAAGCTGGAAGCAGTTTGAAATTCAAAAGATCAGTCCTAGTCCAAGATCATTCCCTTCCCAATGATTAATATAACCAACTAAGTTTTTATATTTTTAGAACAAAACTAATATAAATAGGAAGGCATTTGGAAGCTGGGATAGTGCAGGCTTGTGTACATGTGTGTGGGAGTGTGTGGGGGGTATGTGTGTGTGTGTGTGTGTTTGCTCAGGCCAGTGGTTGTTGAATGGGGACAGACAGCAGCTATAGCATGAGGAGTATAAATTGATATCTTGGAAGATTTGAACCAATGAATATGGAAAGAGCCTCAGATTTGATGGTGGTTTCATGAATTAGAAACCAGAAATGACTCCTTTGCTGAAGACCGGGTCAGTGTAAACAGAAAGTGCCAGTGAGTGATATAAGAGACTAGATGCTTGAGGGCCCACTCCTGAGACAGACTCCATGATATGAGCTGTAACAAGTTGAGCCAATCATCATAAGCATTAAATGTTGCTAAAATGAGGTTCAGAAATCAAATGAAGTAAATTATTGTTGATATAATTTGGATGTAAACTCCACAGTGAGTATTAGAGGAACTGCTTTGGAGGAATACAAGAATGGGAGTCTAAGAAGTTGCATATAGGGTAGAAAAGGAAAATTTTTAAATGCAAGAAATACTGCCTCCCATACACAGCTTCAAAGCATTTACTGCTGCCTCAGACAACATCCTGAAGAAAACTTTGAACACCTTGTGACAATTAATGTTTGCTTATTCTTTCGTATATCAGCCTGTAAAAATATATTCGGCCACAAGGAAAGAAAATCAGAAATAAACCTCCAAGAAATGGAATAAGCTCTTTATTTTTCCCCATTATCTCTCCCTTTCACTCTCAGAATTTTATTGAAATTTGATTGTGGTAGCAAGGTGTTTTTTTTTTTTTTTTCTTTTTCAGCAGGGATATATACAATTTCACTGAACTTCCTCTAAGAGAAGATTGGGCACTGTCTTCAAAAGGACATCAAAGAAAATATGTACGCTGTTGAGGGTCTGGTAAGACTTGAAAATTTATAGATGTAGATGCAAATATCCAATTTTAAATTTAAAGTCTACATTGGCTAATCTCATTTCATACAGTCAAAAATTAGAGTTCCCTTCAGATAGATATGTGTTTCCGTCTTCCTTGGAACTCTTATTAAAGGCAACATAGCGTAAGTTGAAAATCAAAGGGTTATACACTGAAGACACTGGTTTACTGCCATTTCCTGGCTTAGTGACCGGGAAGTTTCATTCCCATTAATTCAGAGTAAACTGAGTTACTGGCAGCTTAAAATTCATTATCTTTTGGGTAACCATTCAGTCAAATTAGGATTTTCCTGGCTCTATGAGATGAATTCACAGATCACAAAGAAGTTTCTCAGAAAGTTTCTTTCTCATTTTGATCGGAGGATATTTCCTTTGGCCCTATAGTCTTCAAAGGGATCCGAAATATCATAAACATTGCTGCTTCTGAATCTAATAAGAATGCTCAAGGAGATCCACTCTGTGGCCCTTTACTTACTGTTCTTATTTCCCCTCCTCTGCTTTCCTCTAAGCAGCCCTGGAGCTCCTGAAAGCAAGGGCCAGGGAAGTGATATACCTATATCTATTTTCTATTCTTCTTGTATTGCCTATAATTTTATATTTTCATAAATCATTTAAATTTTCTGTTTTTTTTCAGCAAGTTGAGTATCAAAATACTTATGAGATTTAAATAAAGTAGTGTGAAGGTAATTATGAGTAATACAGCATTATATTATAATGAATAAGACAGTATTTTATACAGCATAAATTATTTGATTTAACACTACTCAACAAAATGAGAACAATTTACAAGTAATATACATTAAACAAACATTAATATAAACAATAACTAAAGAATGTATAACATATTTTTAAAAATTATATAAATAAAAAATATATAAAATTTCTTATGTCAAATTCATTTATCAGAGATTTTAATTATTGGCAGCAGAAAGTGCCTCTGATTGCTTTAAGTAGATAATGATTTTTTTAAATGAATACCTATTGGCTCTCAGAATCACTGAAAGGTTCTTTAACCAGGATCAGAGGCTATAGGACCAGAAGCCAAACCCAAACACAGGGTATGAACCAGTGCAGTGGGAACACCACTGGAGAGCACAGTAATGCTTTAACCAGCCAGGTATCACCACCACCAACTTTGACTGCCCTGCTGCCCCAGAAACTTAATTTTTCTATAACTAAAGCATCAGAAATGATTTTCCTTGGTCTCTGTTCTATTTTCATTAGTTCCAAGTTAAATCTCTGGGGTTGATCTGTGTGGTTGGGGTAGCCTAGCTGCCTAAGTCCTAGCTGCAAGAGAGGCTGAAAAAGTGAGTATCTGTTATATACAGCATCTGAAACAGGTGATGGGTTCTGTCATCTGGCAAGTCGTGAGAAATACCTTGAGTGTAGGAGAGGGCTTCAATCATGACATGCAAAAAAAAAAAGACAGGAAAAATTTATAATGGACAGTATCTGCCCTAGTTGATATTCCTTTTTTTAAAAAAAGATCTGATTCTCATTTGTGTGTTCTCATTAAAATTTGTGATAATAGTCTATACTAACACATCATCTTTTTGTTTAAGTACCTAATTAGTAGTTATAGAATGTTTCTAGTCCCATACAGTCTCTTAAAATTTATTTTATGTGTACTTTTTTATCTATTAATAGCTGTAGAGTCTGGCTAAATTCAATTAACTCTGCCAAATAATGGTTGCACAATTTGCATTTCAACTTAGGAATGATAGTGTTTTGTAGCCTCACTGACTTTGTTTCAGTGTTTCCCTTGAATGTTTTCAAAATATACATCCCTAAGACCACTCATACATTCTGATATATTAAAACCCTAAGATGATTCTCATACAGCTGGGCATACCCAGTAATTTGAGAAACACTACTTAATATTGAGTGCCCACTATTCTGAGTGTCTGTATAAATTTCTGCAATTGTGGAGGAATATTTCTTTGTTGGCATCGAAGCTGCAAATATATTCTGCCTTAAGAAAAGAAACATAAAATCTGTTGGTTTCTGTGTAATATCACCAAGTTCCTCCCACTCCAACATACAATGCAGGAATTTGTTACTTGCATAAGTGATTCCGTCCAGACTCCTAACAACATATTTTTAGTCAAAAACCATATATTGAATTTGCATGTTATATTGTAGAAGATATAATTTTTAATAAAAACAGATTTGCCATTTTATATGTCATGTCATTAATATGGTTTAAAATTGTACTTTAGTTACATACCAATGAAATGTAGTATATATTTTTTCATCCCACCCTCTCTTAAGACAGTGTATTAAAGAAACTCAAAATAATATGAAGGTGATGAAGTTCCAAAGGTCCCCCAAAACATTTTCTTTCTGAATATTGATGTATATTTCTATATTTTGATAGCTATTTTTATTGCCTCTCACAGAAAATAATGAAATTGAAATAATCTACTAATAAGAAATAACAGTAAGAATCCAGTGATATATCCCTTTTTTCTATTTAGTGAAGTTCTCTATCTATGTTGTCTATTGTTTTCAAAATATTTCTTCAGCATATTCTCTAAAATAGATGATTTCCAAAGTTCAGAGTTTAAAGTGTGAATTCTTATCTTATACTCTCTGAGTCTCTCAGGTCACTGAGAGTGTTTCAGAAACAAAAATTTTATCTGAAGTGTCTGATGCTCCCACTGCAATGACCAAAGTTAATACAAAATGTTAGTGGGAACACAGAAGTTTGGGAGGACTGCTTATCAAATATTAGCACTTAGAACATAGAAACTAGACATCTGTAATCCCAGCACTTTGGGAGTCTGAGGCAGGCAGATCACCTGAGATCAGGAGTTCAAGATCAGCCTGTCCAACATGGTGAAACCCCATCTCTACTAAAAATACAAAAGTTAGCCAGATAAGGTGGCAGGCACTTGTCATCCCAGCTTCTTGGGAGGCTGAGGCAGGATAATCTCTTGAACCTAGGAGGCAGGGGTTGCAGTGAGCCAAGATTGCACCACTGCACTCCCGCCTGGGTGACAGAGCGAGACTCCATTTCAAAAAACAACAAAAAAGAAAATAGACTCTAGGTACAAATATCTATTGAACTGATAGAAATGTTTAGAGTCCTTATGTAAAATGTATTAATTTACTTCTTAACATCTTAAGACTTCAACTATATGTGCACTTGTTGTGGCTTAGTGCACCCCTAAGTACTTCATGTTTTTCATCATGAGAAAAGAAAAAACAAATGGACAAATAAATGATCAGGAGAATAATAAACATTTCTTACAATTTGAAATCTTATAGAAATTACCCTATAGCATTTTATTTCTCAAATATCTACAATATATTATTTAACAAAAATAAAACTGTCTTAGTCTCTTTAACAGTTTCAACTTTTAGCAGAGCTGCTGTATTCTTAAAGTAAAAACAAACAAACAAAAATGTTTACTTTAATCAGTTTTACTTGTTCTGCAGCTCCTTTCTTGCTATAAGATAAATATTTTATGCTTTGAAACAGTACTGTATTTAAAACATATGGACAGTCTTTCCTTTGGTACCACAATAGTATACATAGCTTTGTCCACAGCACCAACAGAACAGAAAACAATATAAATAGGGGGCATTACAATTCTGATGATGAACACGGCGTCTTTATTAGGAGAAGGAAAAATAAACTATTTTTAAAGGCAGAAATACAGATTCATCATCAGGTTTGAATTTGATAGTGCTAAAAAGTTAAAATCCAGCTATTTGGATTGCATTGTATCTCATTCTGTCATTTCTTCTCCAGTTAAACCCAGATTCAGAGGGCACACAGCTGGAAAGAAAATAGAAATTTGTGGCCATGGCGTTAATGCTCAACAGATGCGGACGTTACCCAGTTACTCCACTGATCTTCCAAAGCAAGCATGCAAAGAATTTGAAACAATTCAAGCAAACAAGTACTCAGGCTGAGTCTATCTAGCACCAAGTAGAGAGACTGCATTTGTATGAGTCATTGACAGAGTGAAAATGATTAAACCAAGTAGTTTCGACTCCATAGATTTCCTGTTCTCATATTCTATGCATATTTATGCTTTATCTTTTTGTTCACTATACTTTATTTTTTTTCGTCAAGTTTTAGCTAGGCTTGGCTATATATATCTGAATTCTTACATTGAGTAGATTTTAAAAATATCTCATTGCCTTTCCTTATTTTAGTCATAATTGGTTGACATGTTTGCTGAATAAAGAGTTTACTGATTTTTGTTTCTTTTTTACCCTAGTGCTGAAAACAGCTTAGGCAACTCTTTCAGCACTTGCAAGTTTAATATTTATTGCTTGCCATGCTATTGCCCAACAACACACTTTATTTTGGTTTTCTTTTGGTTTTGCTTTTTATATCTGTGATCTGATGATCAAAATATTTTTAAAATAAAATTACTTATACAGGCTAGACGACATAACACACAATTTTAAAACCCACAACTATTACCAGTATCTACCCTGTGAGTACACTGCCATGATATTTAATTTTAAATGCCATCTTTTGTTGATATATAATATTTGTACATATGTAGGGGGTACACGTGAACCATCTGTATATAATGTGAAATGATCAGGATAATTGAGATATTCATCACCTCAAGCATTTAACTTTTATTTGTGTTGGGAACATTACAATTATCTTCTAGATATTTGCCATTATATGACAATTTATTGAATGATACATTCATATTTTTATTTTATACAACAAAATAATGATACCTAGAAGAAATTGTTTTTTCTTCTATCTAGGTGTATTTTTCTACTACTTAACCAAATTCTCTCAAATGACATTTTAAGATTGGTAAAACAATTTACTTTGGAGAATCAGAAATTTTTAAATATACTTGCATAGGTGATTAAATGAAAAAAGGACAAAGACAGAAAGAGAGATAATGTATATGAGGTAAGAAAGAGAGAGAAGGAAAAAAGAAATAAATCACATTTGGCTAGGATTATCTCTTCCTTGTGACAACTGAAAATAAAGAAAAATGAGAAAAATTATAGCCACAACTGCCACATCTGGTGTAAAGAAAACAATTATAGTTCTTCTCTGCAATTCATTTTACATTTGCCTCAACCTGGGCTAGTACTTCTGATAGTCTAAGTAACTTACAAACTTACATGATGAGGCAACACAAACTCTTTTCTCTGAGGGACCTGATTCCTGGTCACCATGACTTTCTCAGGTCATGAATGCTCTACTTGTTCATTCTCTATAACATTTTGGGAGAAGCATAGGAGATACCCCTATGGGTTGCCTTGTGCTTAAAGCATTCTTCCTGATTCCCATTGTATAATAGTAGTTTTATTCTCTCTTTTTTTTTTTTTTTTTTTTTTTGGAGATGGAGTCTTGCTCTGTTGCCCAGGCTGGAGTGCAGTGGCCAAATGATTTTGGCTTATTGCAAGCTCCACCTCCCAGGTTCATGCCATTCTCCTGCCTCAGCCTCCTGAGTAGCTGGGACTACAGGTGCCCGCCACCACGCCCAGCTAATTTTTTATATTTTTAGTAGAGATGGGGTTTCACCGTGTTAGCCAGGATGGTCTCAATCTCCTGACCTCATGATCTGCCCGCCTCGGCCTCCCAAAGTGCTGGGATTACAGGCGTGAACCACTGTGCCCAACCAGCAGTTCTATTCTTGATGTTCACAGTCAGCTAAACCTGCTAGGATATCATCTCCAAGATGACACCTCAGTTGCACATCCCAGACACTGTTACATTACTATGAGGCTGGTAGTTTCTGAATGATGCAATATGTGATAGAAATAATGGAGCTCGAGGTTGCATACGTGTTGCTGCATCTCATTTGCTCTAGAGTCTCATTTGCTCTAGAGCCCATAGTCTGTTGATGTTATTTAGGACCCCAAGTGAATGGTCCAAATGCCACCTTAAATAGTGGTATTTATTGAAGCACTATGGTAAAGAAAAGTAAATGTATTCTAAATATGTATTAATTCTTATCACTTCTTTCCAGAGTGGATGATATCCAATGCAGTCAACTTATCATCAAATGACTGGTTAGCATACTTGAGGGTGATTCTTTAAACTATGGTGATTCTTTATTAAGGAGTAATATTTTGTTTTCATTCTTTATAAGTTGGCTGGTTGAACCTTTGGCAGAAGTTGTTCTTAGATCAACATTGGTGAATAAGAGCCTTAGCGTAAGGCTAATGTATATCTTCCTCTCTTCCACAATGGTTACTTTATTCATTCATCAATTTTGCCAGCACTAGAATGGCTGATAACAGGGGATTGATTTGAGTCAACTTGAGGAATAATTCTCTCTACTAAGTGATTTAATGCATTTTCACGAATGGATCAGTTTTGGTAGATACAAAGATCTTCACATTTTGTGCCTATTCCCACATGCCTATCTACATGGCCCCTTGTCTAGACACTCTTTTATCTTTTTCCTTCCTAGCCCTGAAACTACACATTCCAGTTATACACTGTTGACAGTGTTTGTCTCATTCCACACAAAGTAGATAACCAAGTGTATCAGCTACTACTCTGAACATTAACAACTTCCTGTCATGACAGTCATTTACCACTATCTCTAAGTGTAACTGTCATATAGAAGCACCCCACTTTTGGTTTATGTATATTGACTCTCCCTTTCCATTTTGAGCTCAGGATGGCTGATATGGTTTGGCTGTATGTCCCCACCCAAATCTCATCTTGTAGCTCTCATAATTCCCACATGTTAGGAGAGGGATCCAATGGGAGATGACTGAATAATGGGGGCAGATCTTTCCCATGCTGTTCTCACGATAGTGAATGGGTTTCATGAGATTTGATGGTTACATAAAAATGAGAGTTTCCCTGCGCTAGCTCTCTTCTCTTGCCTGCTGCCATGTGAGATGTGCCTTTCACCTTCTGCCATGATTGTGAGGCTTCCCCAGCCATGTGGAATTCTGAGTCCAATAAACTTCTTTCTTTTGTATATTGCCCAGTTTCAGGTATGTCTTTATCAGCAGCATGAAAACCAACAAATACAATGGTTGTTTGCCTTATCTATCATCTGGTCACATTGATGCAACTCATATGCCACATGGCTGTGACCTCAGATAAATACACCAGTTTAACACTAGTGGATGACATGGGGGTGGGAGCAGACTCTGAGCCACATGATCATGGAGTTTAATTGTGAAACCCACCCAATTTTATTTGTATCAATTCAATCTTCTAATAATTTTCTTTAGAAAGGCCTGGTTTTGATTTTATGGGTCTAATAGAACCTTGTTTATGATGAGAAAGTCTGACCATGTGGTAATTTGATATTCCATGGTCAGGACCCACTAGCACATAAGGAGTGGTTTCTTCAAATGGTATGCAATTTTTTTGTACCAACATCATGTCCTTGTTCAAGAGCCTTACATGTCTACGTTACACTACTACTGATGTTTGCCATCTTTTCCACCACTAATAATTTAATAAAATAGGGTCTCCTCGGCCATGTGGCCAAAAGGGCAAGGTTGTTTTTACTGTAGACCTGGCCAGCTACTGAGCAGTTTTCTGCTGCCCTACAAACTTGGCATCCTCACCCATCACTCAGTAAATGGGTAGAACCGTATTAGCCAAGTGAGGAAAATGCCTTCAGAAATCTACCTGAATTAAAAGGTGTTGTATTGGAAAGTGTACGATATAATAATTTGTCTTTTATGTCAAAGAATATGTCATAGCACGTCCTAGTCCATTGGACCTTAAAAATTTAATATACGTGCAAAACTCTTAAATCTTCTGAGGGTTTATCTCTCACCTTATAGAGCACTTAGATCTTACCAAAACCTCCGACATACTTAACATTTCTTGCTCACCTTTTAATTAAGATGATGTTATCAATTAATTGATTCATTCTAATGCCCAGATTATATTAGATTATGTTATTACCTAAAACAAAAAAAACAATTTAACATAGAATATGGACAAGAGTTTAAATGCATATTGTTGTCTATCTCAAGTTTATACCAAATGTTGCTATCTCTTAAAAGGTATTTAATTATGAAATAAAGAGGGATATATCTAAGATGTACACATGATGATTTGTACATGTTTGCCACAATCAAATTAATTAACATATCCATTGCCATCCATGATGAATATTTGAACCCCAGCACTAAGTGACAATATACAATATTTGTCTTTTGGTATCTGTCTTATTTCACTTAAAAATGCATTTATAAGGGTCATCCACATTGTGGAAAAAGGAATAATTTTCTTCTTTAATGACTAAATAATATTCCATTGTACATATCTAAAATATTTTCTTTATTTATCCTTGGATAGATATAAGTTGTATTTATTCATAGCTTAGATACTGTGAATAATGTTGCAATGAACGTGGGAGTGCAGGTATATCTCCTAGGTACTGATTTCATTTCTTTTGCATATCTACCCAGAAATTACATCTGGATTCAATATGTTTTATTTTTAATTTTTTGAAAAGCTTTTATACTGCTTCTTCATAATAGCTGTAGCAATCTACATTCCCACCAACTGTGTGCAAGGGTTTTCTTTTCTTCACACACTTGCCAACACTTGTTATCTTGTGTCCTTTTGATCACAGCCATCCTAACAGTTATGATATCATAATCCATTGTTGTGTTGATTTGAATTTCTTTGATTATTAGTGATGATACCACTTTTGAAACTACCCTTTGGCCATTTAAATGTCTTCTTTGGGAAAATGTCCATTTAGGCTATCTGTTTTTATTTTGTTTTTTGTTTTTTTTTGAGACGGGAATCTCACTATGTTGCCTAGGCTGGAGAATTATAACTCATCTGTTGTTCAAATTTTACCAAAGTAAGGCCTAGAAACAAAGACGACTACTTTCAGGAAGACTGACTGATCACAACTGACAGCTTCTATCTCTTCTACTATGTATTTTTATCTGTAAGATTAATGTGCTATTTAGACAATGTCTTTTTTTTAATGAAAATCGTTTGCAATATTTTGTTTGTTTCTTTAGTTTTTTGGAAACATTATGAGACTGAGAACTAACAATATTTTATCATATTCTTTATTTTCTGGCTTATAGCACAGTATCGCAGACATAGAAATTCATGAATACATACTTGTTGAATAGACGAAAATATGATTACAACTAAACACTCATGCACAGATAATAAAGAAACAGGCAAAATAAACAGCAAAGTGTTTCTTCACATCATAGAACCAGAGAGTACTGCCTTACCCTCCTCCTTACAGCAGCAGAGGATACTACTCCCAGCAAGAGAGGCAGCACTCTAAAGAAGAAGCAGTATTTAATTGTAAAATCATATGCTAGAAGAGTTTAAAACCATCTTCCATCTTTGTTCTCGAATAGATCTGTAACAGTACATGGCACTGCTATGTCAGAGATAGGATAGTTGAAACAAGAAAATTAAACAAATAAAGACTACAGAAAAAAATGACAGAACTTGAAACAAATATATATTTGATAACCATTTTAGCAAAACTGAGCAGACACACACAAAAAAACAAAACTAAACTAAACTAAAACACATAGGACAAGGATAAGAAAATAAACTGCTGCTTACATATGTTTAAAGTTGTCCATTCAAAGCCTTGTTTTGAAGTGTACATTTTTATTTCCCCTTCTACTAGCTGACAAGAGAATATAACTTGTTAAGGTCTGAACAATAATATTTGAAAATTATCTGTTTACTGACCACATAAAATAAATACCTTATGAAATCTCCATGAAGTAAAGATTAAAAATAATATTTTCTAACATTGACCCTAAAAATTCTACAAATTCTTTTACATTATTCTCATGGTTCATTTTCAGGCTGCTGTAACAGAATATCACAGTCTGAATAATTTATAATTAACAGAATTGTATTGGCTCACTACTCTGGTGGCTGCGAAGTTTAGTATCAAGAAACTGGCATCTGGCAAAGGCCTTCTTGCTGTGTCATCTATGATGGAAGGCCAAAGAGATGCCAAGTGAGAAAATCAAAAGGAAGCTGAACTCATCATTTCATAAGGAAACTGCTGCCATGATAACAAACCTACTCCCTTAATAATGGCATTTAGAGGAGCAGGACAGTGGCCCCATGATACAAACACCTCCCATCATATCCCACTTCCCAATACTGCCACATTAGGGATCAAGTTTCCAACACATGAAATTTGAGGGACACATTCAAATCATAGTACTTCACTGCTGGCCCCCAAATCATGTTCTTCTCAAATGCAAAATACATTAGCTCCATCTCAATCGTCTGAAAGTCTTAACTTGTTCTGGCACCAACTCAAAAGTTTAGAGTCTCATCTAACTCACATATGTGTGAGAATCAAGCGCAATTCACGCTGAACCAAATCCCCATTCAGTAATGAATCTATAAACTTGAACAAGTTATCTACTTCAAAATACAATGGTGAGGCAGGCATATTATAGACATTTCCATTCCAAAAGGGAAAAATAGGCAAAAAGAAAACAATAACTGGTCCCAAGTAATCCAAAATTACAAATCCAAAATGTTGTTCCATATGGTAAACAACATTAAAATGTTCATGCTCCAGAATCCACTTTGACTTCATGTAACAGCTGCTGGAAACACGGGAGCCCAGGCCTCAGGCAGCTTCACTCCCATGGCCTTGCTGGGTTCAGCCCATGAATCATTGGTTAGATTCTCATATCTGAATTTCTTCCAAGCTGGTGTTTCATGCTGGTGGCTCTACAATTCTGTGTTCTAGGTTCCTTGACTGTGGCTGCATTAGGCACTGCCCCAGTGGAGATTCTCTGTGGTGGCTCCAACCCCACATTTCCTCTGGGTATTATCCCTGTGGAGACACCCTGTGGTGGCCCCGTCCCTGTGATACCACATGGCCTTCTGTATTGTTCACGGCATCCTTTGAAATTTATGTAGAGGTCACCAAGACCCCAGGCCCACCCATTCTGCACATCTGTTAAGTTTGCATCACGTGGATCTGCCAAGGCTTACTACTATTGCCCTCTGGAGTGGTGACCACAGCCACACACAGTCCTGCTTAAGCTGTTGTAGCCAAAGAGTGATGCACCAGAATAAAATGAGCAAAGTCCTGAGGTGGTCCTAGGCAGCAAGCCTGTGGACAGCACACTGGGCCCATCTTCAAAATCTTTCTGCCCTTTAGACTTCTGGGGTTGTGCTGAAAGACATTCTTCCATTGTCTTGATGAATAGAACCTGGCTTCTTTCTACCAATACTATTAATAATTTTATTGTCAAAGTGTCATTTAGCCACACCCGGGCACAATTTTTAAATTCTTTATGTGTTCAGGCTATGAATTTTCCAAAGTTTTATGTTTTATTTCCCCTTTAAGTATAAATTTATTTTTAAATTACTTGTCTATTCTCTCATTTTACTCTATGTGATTAAATAAAACCATATAGCTCCTTCAATATTTTGCTTGGATGTTGCTTCTGTCAGATATCTCAGTTCATTGCTCTTAAATTTCACCTTCCATAAAATTCTCAGGCATGGACATGATTCTATCAATTTTTTTTGCCACTTGTTGACAACGATGGCCTTTACTCCAGTTTGTAAGATCTTGTTCCACAGTTTCATCTAAGACTTTATGACAATTGCTTTTACTGTCCATATTTCTACTAGCATTCTAACAACCACTTCAATACTAGCTTTAAAAACTTTCAAACTCTCACTTCAGTCTTTCTGCTCTTCCGAGCCATCACCAGAATTTTCCTTAATGCTCCATGTATGGCAATTGAGGTTTTTTCTAGCCTGTTCTTCCAATTTCTTCCAGGTACTACCTATTATCTCATTTCAAAGCAACTTCCATATTTTCAGGTATTTGTTATAACAACAGTTCCACTTCTTCATGCCATATGTTTGTATTAGTATTTTTTGTGCTGCTGTAACAAAATACCACAGAGTAATTTATAATAAACAGCCACTTATTGTCTTACAGTTTTGAAGGCTGGGAAATCTAAGATCAGGTGGCTACCATCTGATGAGGACTTTCTTGATATGGCATTCCATGGCAGAAAGGCAAAGAGAAGGTAAGAAAGAGACAAAAGTAGTCCAGGCTTGTCCTTTTCTCAGGAACCCCTGTTTAAAAAAAAAAAAAAAAAAAAAAAGCTACTCTCATTTTATCGGCATTAGTTAATTCATTAGAATGGTGTTCCCATCCCCCATGACCCTGACACCTCCCATTAGGCCCCGCTTTCCAACACTGCTGGATTGAGTATCAAATTTCTGACACACAAACTTTGGGAGACACGTTTAAACTGTAGCAGTTATGTCTCAGTCTTTTTTGTGCTACTATAACAAAATGCCAGAGACTGGGTAAATTACTGTACAATAAACATAAATTGATTGACTCACAGTCCTAGACACTAGGAAACCTACTATCAAGGGACTGGCAGATTCAGTGTCTTAGGACAGTCCAAAATCTGCTTCCAAAATTGTGCTTTGAATGCTGCATTCTCACGTGGTGGGAGGCGGAGGGGCAAAGAGAGAGACCACACTTCCAAAGTCGTCTTATAATAGTGTTCATCCATTCATGAGCATGGATCACTCATGGCTTAATCACCTCTCAAAGGCAACACTTCTTAATACTGTGACAATGGCAACTCATTTTCAACATGAGTTTTGGAAGCGACAAACTTTCAAACCATAGTGGGTTGTTTGATATATGTATTTTATTTTTTCTCCTTTTTCCCATAAGTATCTAAATATGCATATAATTTGGATAATCTATTTTGTTGTTGTTATTGTTGTTCAACTGTAATAAATATGTAATTTTTGAGTTAGTAACTAAAGAAATATTTATTTTTGTTATTTTTTCTGATATTACTCTATAAAAATGATATTTAATTTAATACCTTATTTGTAATACTTAAATATGATAAAGCAGAGAAAATACAGGAGTTATATTTTGTTTTCTAAAAAGTTTAGGAATAAATGTTTAAACTGTTTAGGTCCAGCTGAATGCAGTAATCTCGATACCTCTTCAAGGTAAATTTAGTCTAGAATCACCAATTTACTGGATATGATTGTACCAACGTTTAGAAGTTCCATTTTTCAAAAGTAATCTTAAAGATTCAGCAACTACTTTTATGTCCATGCTTTCCAATTAGCAGCTGGCAGAAGTGGATAAAATGTCTTTATATATTACAATGTAGTTCTAAAAAAGAATTAAAAGCTCTTCAATTGTTTAAATCAACAGAAGCAGTTCCATATGGTAAAGTAAAATTTTTCTTTCTTTCTTGTTTTGTTTTGTTTCTGCCAAAGAAAGTGGAATATGGGGAAGGGGAGGGAAACTCAGACAAAGAGAAGGTGATGGAGGGTTGAAAGAACAAAAAATATGTGGTTAAGAGTTAATATTTTATATTTTGCCCTCATGGTGAAAGAGCTTATGGCTGCTACATAAATGCCTGTCTTCTGTTCTCAATGCTTATGAAGTTCATTTACAATTAACCAAGGTTTATAAGAATACAATTTTCTATAAAATTACCCTAGAGATACAAGCTATCATTAAGTATTTTCAAGTGTAAAAAAATTAAAAAAAAAAAGCATTAGTGAAAATCTGAAAATTCTGGGAAGATAGTGAAGAAGTAAGCACCAGAAATATATTTTCTCCACCTAGAAAAATATTGTACCTGCAGAATCTGTCTGATGTGAACTATTTTGGAACTCTGGAGTTCAACGAAGACTTGAAAATTCCAGCACTAATCTTGGAAAGTAAATTATGGTCGATGTCAGCTCTTAGCACAGTAGTAGCTACCCACTACCCACCCCTCAGTTCCATGGTCAGTATCTGTGCCCATATTTCTGAAGTAGCCTGCACACAATATGTGGGAACCAGTGGGAAGGTTGGAAGCAAAAGTAATTCTGTTCTTAAAATATTGGAGTGCTTTCATTGCTGATAGTAGCTTACAAACACAGAGGTGCAGAAAAAGAGGCATTGACCATAAACCATTGCTGTTTTATCCCCACTTTGTTTCAAGCTCTTTTTCCTCTGTCTGACCACCTTTTCTCCCATTTTATGTTTTACTTATTTTCTCTTTGGAGCCAGACACAGAAAACAAGAGCATTCAAAAGCAATGTCATGTAAAAGAGAAATTAGAAAGTCATCACATATTCCCAGGGGAAAGTGCGAACTCCAAAAACCTGAGAAGGCCTAAATTACCAAGAGGTGATTCTTGGAACAAATACAACTTAAAAAATCAAGAAACAAAAACAAAAGAATAAAAAAAGGCCAGCAAACACTAGGAAAGAGAGAGAATCTGATTTTCACAATTAATAGATCAAAACATTTATTTTTCAATAGAAATAGAAAAAAAAATGTATGACCCATGTCCTTGGTCTCCAAAAATAAAAAGAAAGTATTGCCTAATGGAAGGATAAACATAACCAACAGAAAGTATCCCTGAAAAAAGCAAATGGTGATTCTACTAGACAAAGACTTTAAAACAACTGTCTTTAAGATGATCAATGAACTAAAGGTGAATGTGAAGAAAGTCAGAAAGTTACATATAAAATGAATGAAAATATGAATAAAGACATATAAAACCTGTAAGGAAGACAAATAGATATTCTGAAGCTAAAAAGTATAATAACTAAAATTAAAAAAAAAAATACTAGGGAGAATCAAGGGCAGATTTAATTATGTAGAAGAAAGATTTAGTAAACTTGAAGAGAAGACAATGTGAATCATTAAGTCGCAAAAGCAGAAAAAGAAAAGACTGAAGAAAAGTGAACATAGACTAAAGAATTTGTGGAATATCATCAAGCAGATGAACACATGTGTTGCAAGAGTCCCAGAGTTAGAAGAGAGAGAGAGAAAAATGGGACAGAGAAGTATTTGAAGGAATGATGGCCCAAGTTTGATGAAGAACATAAATATAAACATCCAAGAAGCACAAGAAATTCTGAGTAGGAAGAATTCAGAGAACCACAAACATAGTGATAATCAAACTGTTGAAAGTCAAAAACAAAGAGAGAATCTTGAATGCAGGAAAAGATAACTCACTTATTACATACTATAAATCCTTAATGAGATTACCAGCAGTTTTCAGAAAATTCAGAGATCAGTAGGAAGGGGGCTAATCTATTCAAAGTTCTAAAAGAAAAAAAAAAAAAAAAAGATTTCTCAAGAATTCTTTAGGCGGAAAGCTGTTCTTCAAACCTGAGAGAGACATTAAGACATTATCAGATAAACAAATGATGAGGAAGCTTACTACCATTGCAAGTGCCTTGCAAGGAATGCTACAAGGAGTCCTGCATGTTAAAATGAAAGAAGACCAGATAGCAACTTGAAGACATATAAAGAGATAATGATCTTAGTAAAGGTAAATAAAGGGTCAGTTATACAAGCTAATATTATTGTAACAATAACGGGTAAGTCCATTTTTTTTGTTTTCTCCATGATTTAAAAGACGAATACATTTTAAAACATAATTAATAGACTAAAAGTTAGTATTAATAGACTAATGCATTAAAAATTTATGTTTACATTTTGGACCCACAATATATAAATATGTAATTTTGTGACATCAGTAACTGAAAGGGATGGAGACAGAGCTGATACAGAGTAGAATTATTGTATGTTATCACATTTAATTTGACATAAATTTATATTTGAGTGTCATAACTTCAAAATGTTCAATGTGATCCCCATAGTAACAACAATAATATACCTAAGTAATATACACAAAATAAAATTATAAATTAATTCAAAAGTGTTCACTTTAACAAAAAAAAAACTAACAAAATAAAATAGTAACACAGGAAATGAGAGACAAAAACCTGCAAAACACATAGAAAAAAACAGCAAGATAACAGAACTCCCTCTTACCAGTAATTACTTTAACTGTAAATGGATTAAATTATCCAATAAAAATATGTAGACTGGCAGAATGGATTTTAAAAATAATAATAACTATATATTGTCTACTAGACTTACTTTAGATTCAAAGACACAAAATAGATTCAAAGTAAAAGATGGGAAAAACACTATGTGGATAGTAATCGAAGAGAGTAGGAGTGGCTATACTAACATCAGAAAAATTAGACTTAACCGATAAAAGCTTATAAGGGACAAAGGAATGACATTAATTATTAATAAAAGGTTCAACACAGCAAGAAGATATAACAGTCACAAACATTTATGCCTAATAACATATCATCGAAATGCATAAATCAAATCTGACAGAATTGAAGAGAGAAATAGACAGTTCTACAATAACTGTGGGAGACTTCAGTACTCCACTCTCAATAGTGGTCACAGCAACCAGACAGAAAATAGGTGAGAAAATAGAGGACCTGAGCAACACAATACACCAACTCTGTCCAACAGGCATATATGAACACTGTACTCACCAACAGCAGCATACACATATTTCTTATGAGCACATAAGAAAATGTGCTCATAAGAAAAATATGGAACATTTTTCAGGGATAGATAATATCATGGGCCTCAAATTGAGTTTCAATAGATTTAGAAAATTAGAATACCCTGCAAAGTATCTTCTCTTACCACAGTGAGATAAAGTTAGAAATCATTAAGAGAAGAAAACCTTAAAAATTTACAAATTTGTGGAAAATAAACAACACATTTATAAACAATCAATATACCAAAGAAGAGATCACAAGTGAAATTAGAAAACAGAGATTAGCAGTGCTTAGAACATTTATAACTATAAATGCTTACTTATATTAAGTAAAAGCAATAAACATTTTAAACCAACAACCAACCTCTACAACTTAAGAAACTATAAAAGACAAACTAAATCCAAACTAGTAGATGAAACAAAATAATAAGGATTACAGCAGAGATAAAATAGAGACTAGACAAATACTTAGTTTATTTTTCAACAGAGTACCACAAACTGGGTAACTTACAAAGAAAATAACCTGGCATGGTGACTCACACCTGTAATCCCAGCACTTTGGGAGGCTGACCCGGGCAGATCATCTGAGGTCAGGAGTTTGAAACCAGTCCGGCCAACATGGTGAAACCCTGTCTGTACTAAAACTGCAAAAATTGGATGAGTGTAGTGGCCCGTGTCTGTAATTCCAGCTACTCGGGAGGTTGAGGCAGGATAATCACTTGAACCCGGGAGGCAGATTTTTCTAATTTTTTATTTTTATGGGTACATAGTAGGTGTGTATCTTTATGGGGTATATGAGATATTTTGATACAGGCATACAACCTGTAATAATCAAATCAGGGTAAATGGAGTATCTGTCACCACTAGCATTCATCAAGTCTTTGTGTATGAATATTCCAATTCCATTCCCTCAGTTATTCCAAAATGTACACAAAATTATTACTGACTGTAGTTATCCTATTTTCCTATCAAATACTAGACTTTATTCATTGTATCTAAGTATATTTTTATGCCCATTAACTATCCCCATCACCCCACCAACCCTACCCTTCCCAGCATCTAGTAGCCATAATTCTATGCTCTACCTCCATCAGTTCAATTGTTTTGATTTTTAGCTCCCACAAATGAGCGAGAACAGGAAAAGTGTGTCTTTCTCTGCTAACTTATTTCACTTAATATAATGACCTCTAGTTTCATCCATGTTATTGCACATGACAGGATCCCATTCTTACATGACTAAATAGTAATTCACTTTGTATATGTACCACATTTTCTTTATTCATTTGTCTGTTGGTGAACTCTTAGGTTGCCTCCAAATCATGGATATTTTGAACATCACTGCAGTAAACATGGGAGTGCAGATAGCTCTTCAATATATTGATTTCTTTTCTTTTGGGTATTACCTAGCAGTTGGATTTGTTGGATCATATGGTATTTCTATTCTTAGATTTTTGACAAACTTCCATATGTTCTCCATAATAGCTGTAATAGTTTACATTGGCATGAACAGTGTATGAGCGTTCTCTATTCTTCACATCCTCACCAGCATTTGTTATTGCCTGCCTTTTAGAGAAAACTATTTTAACTAGGGTGAGATGGCATATTGTTGCAGTTTTATTTGTATTCCTCTGATGAACAACGATGCTGAGTACCTTTCATTTACCTGTTTGCCATTTGTATGCCTTCTTTTTTTTTCTTTTTTTTTACATAAGAAAGTGGCAGTCTTTTATTGCAAATATGCACACACTCTCGGACGAGGTTCTCTGGTCCTCAGGTGTGGGGGGCCAGGGAAGTCGCGCCGGCGCTCTCGGGTGATGTTCTCCGGTCCACAAATGCGGGGGCCGAAGAAGTCACGCTGGCTCCTGCCAGTGGCAGACTTTTATGCATTGGTACTGGAAGGGGGAGGGCAGTGGGCAGGATAAGGGCGTGATAGGGGCGTCTCCATAGGCGTGGCCGGGTAAGTTTTTATCTCTTCGGATTGACATCACCTGGAGCATGCTCGGTTGATCTGCATCTTCCCGTGCGCAGGAAAGTTGGTGAGGAAGACCCCGGAAGCAACATGGATTATGCCTTCTTGTTCACCTTCCTCCATCTTGTCCTTTCTCCTTCACCCAAACAGTCCAACCTCTTATTGATTATAAGAATTTAGGGCGCTGTGGTCTGTCTGGCTGCTTCCTGCTGTTAAGGGGCGTAGTTAGGGTCTGAGGTTGGCAGTTGCGTGTAGGGATGCAGGAGCATTTGGTTGAAGGTGACTCGGGTGATCTGTTGAACCTTGGCTCGGAGAAATTTTATTAGAATGGGAGCAAGACATAACATAAGGCAGAGGATTAGTATGGGAATTAGGAATGGAAGCATCTGCTGTACTACAGGCAGTAGCCATACCGGTGGTCCGGGGGTTAAGGGGGCGTTAAACTGTTGAAGCTAGGGAAACCCTGATAATTAAGGGAAGAAAAACAGCCTGCTTTTGGATGTTATTGCTGGAGCTGAGCTGGGAAGCTAGTTCAGACAATTCTCCTTCGCTATATAGGGTTAAGCTAGGCACTAAAGATACCGGAACGCAAAGGGACTGGGTGATGGAGGTATGGTTAAGAGTTTTAGATAGAGTTTGGTTACACCAAAAGTAGCCTCCAACAGGGGCCGTCTGGGTCCTGCTGGGAGCTTATGTGCAATTACACCATGAAGAGTTTGGCGTAGAGTAGCAAAAAGGAATCTCTGTCTCACTCTGTCTCTCTTCATCTCTCTCTGTCTCTCTTCATCTCTGTCATCTCTGTCTCTCCCCATCTCTGTCTTTGTCTCTCTCCACCTCTGTCTCTCTCTCTGTCTCTCTCCATCTCTGTCTCTCTCCATCTCTGTCTTTGTCTCTCTCCACCTCTGTCTCTCTCTATCTCTGTCTGTATCTCTTTGTCTCCATCTCCATCTCCGTCTCTCCACCTCCCGCTCACCAAGGCTGCTCCCCTCACCAACTCCCCTACCTCCTGGCTTCTCCCTATCTCTGACTCAACAGGGACTGAGTGCAGCAGAGGCCCTTGGGGAGGTCTGGGCTTTCTACTGCCTTCTGGTTACAGCCTCTCCTTCCCTGTATCTGTCCTTCATCCTGGCCTAATGAGTCCACATTTTATTTAGGGAGAGGGCAGAGTGATAACCCTGGGTTGGGGGGCGGGGACAATCTGCAGTGCCCTGCATGACTGAGTGTATCTGGTTGTCTGTAGACCAGGTTTAGAATCTCCATACAAAGTTAGGATTAGTAGGAGTAACTAGGGGAATTAGAGTGAACCATAATAATGATGACAAAGGTGTAGAGGGTAGCCTTCTTTTAAGACATATCTATTCAGACCTTTTGCCCATTTTTGAATCAGATTATTTGATTTTTTTTCCTATAGAGTTGTTCAAGCACCCTATATATTCTGGTTATTAATCCCTTCTCAGAAGGATAGTTTATTTTCTCACATTCTGTGGGAGAAAATATTCTGTGGGCTGTCTCTTCATTTTGTCGATTATTTCCTTTGCTGTGCAAAAGCCTTTTAACTTAATGTGATTCCATTTGTCCACTATTTCTTTGGATGCCTGTGCTTGTGGGGTATTACTCAAGAAATCTTCACCTAGTCCAATGTCCTGGAGAGGTTCCCCAATGTTTTCTATTAGCAGTTTCATAGTTTGAGGTCTTAGAATCAAGTCGTTAATCCATTTTGATTTGATTTTTGTGTATGGTGAGAGAGAGGGGCCTAGTTTCCTTCTTCTTTATGTGGATATTCAGTTTTCCCAGCACTGTTTATGAAGATTCTGTCCTTTCCCCCAATGTATGTTCTTGGTACCTTTGTGGAAAATGAGTTAATTGTAGATGTACAAATATGTTTTTGGTTCTCTATTCCCTTCCATTATTCTATGTGTTTGTATATGTTAACTCAATTTTGCATTCCAGGGATAAATTCCATCATAACCCTTAGGGTTATGATGAATGATCTTTCTGATGTATTGTTGAATTCAGTTTGCTAGTATTTTGTGCGGATTTTTGCATCAACACTCATCGAAGATATTGGCCTATAGCTTTCCTTTTTTGATGCATCTATTTTAGTATCATGCTATTCCTAATTTTAGTATTTAGTCTAATTTAGTCTAATTTTAGTATCATGCTAATTCATCACAGAATGAGTTTAGATATATTCCCTCATCCTCTTTTTTCTTTTTTTGAAATAGTTTCAGTAAAATTGGTGCCAGTTCTCCTCAAATGTTTTGCAGAATTCAGCAGTGAAGCCATCAGGTCCTGGGCTTTTCTTTGCTGAGAGAATTATTTTGGCTTCAATCTCATTACTTGTTACTGATCCATTCTGGCTTTGGATTTCTTCATAGTTGAAACTTGGTAAGTTTTATGTCTCTGGAAATTTATCCATTTGTTCTAGGTTATTCAATTTTTTGGCATATAGTTGCTTATATTAGTCTCTAATGATTTTTTGAATTTCTGGAGTGCCATTTGTAATGTCTGCTTTTTCATCTTTTTTTTTTTTTTTTTTTTTTTTGATGTATTTGGATCTTTTCTCTTTTTTTCTTAGTCTGGCTGAAAGTCTGTTAATTTTTAAAAATCTTTTCCAAACACCAACCTTCTGCTTTGTTGATCTTTTGTATATTATTTTGTTTCAATTTCATTTTCTTCTGCCTTTATCTTCATGATTTATTTCAATCTACTAACTCTGGGTATGGTTCACTCCTGTTTTTCTAGTTATTTAAGATGCATCTTTAGGTTGTTCATTTGATTTTTTTCTACTTTTTTTGATATAAGTGCTTACTGCTATAAAATTTCCTCTTAGTACTGCTCTTGTTGTATTCATAGGTTTGGATATGTTTTGTTTCCATTTTCATTTGTTTAGGTAATTTTTAAAATTTTCTTAATGTCTTCATTAAGATGCTGGTCATTCAAGAGTGTGTTGTTTAATTACCTTGTGTTTGTAGAGTTTCCAAAATTTCCCTTGTTGATGATTTCTAGTTTTATTTCATTGTGGTCAAATAAGATAGTTGATATCATTTCAACTTTTTGAATTATTTAAAATTTGTTTTGTGACTTAAAATCTATCCTTAGACTGATTGTTGTGCTAAATGGAGGAATGTGTATTCTGTAGACTTTGAATGAAATGTTCTATAAATATCTCCTAGCTCTATTTGCTCTATAGCGTAGATTAAAGCTAATGTTTCTTTGTTGATTTTCTGTCTGGAAGGTCTGTTCAGTGCTCACAGTGGGGTGTGTGTTGGAGTCTCCTACAACTGTTGTCTTGTGGTCTCTCTCTAAGTCTAATAAGGTTTGCTTCATATATCCGGGTGCTTCAGTGTTGGGTGCATATATATTTAAAATTGTTATATCTTTTTTTCTAAATCAATACCATTTTTATTATACAATGATCTTTTTTGTCTTTTCTTATAGTTTTCTTTTGAAATTTATTTTGCCTAAGTACAGCTACTCTTGCTCTTTTTTTGCTTTTTATTGGCATGGCATATCTTTTTCTACTCCTTCATTTTCAGTCCCTGTGTGTCTTTACAGGTAAAGTGCATTTCTAGTGTGCAATAGATTGTGGGGTCTTGTTTTTTTAATCTATTCAGTCACTCTGTCTTTTGATTGGAGAATTTAGTCCATTTATATTCAGTGTTATTATTGATAAGAAAGGACTTCCTCCTGCCATTTTGTTATTATTATTTTTTTTTTCTGGTTATTTTCCCTTCCTTCTTTCCTATCTTCCTTTATTGAAGGTGATTTTCTCTGGTAGTATAATTTAATGTCTTGCTTTTTATTTTTCATGTATTTATTATATACTTTTTGATTTGAATGTTACCATGAGGCTTGCAAATAACATCTTATAACCCATTATTTAAAGCTGATAACTCTAATGCAAAAACAAATAAGTAAAGAGAAAACGAATAAGAACTCTACCCTTTAGCTTCATCCCTTCCTCTTTTTAAAATTTTGTTATTTCTATTTATATCTTATTATGTTGTCTGTTTTTAAAAGTTGTTGCATTTATTGCTTTTGATAGGTCTGCCTTTCGGTTTTCCTATTTAAGATATGCGTGGTTTACAAACTACACTTAGACTGTTATAATTTTCTGTATTTATTTTCTACTTAACTGTTTGCAGTGAGTTTTGTACCTTCACATGATTTCTTATTTCTCATTAATATTCTTTACTTTCAGACTGAATGACTCGCTTTAGCATATCTTGTAGGATAGACCTGCTGTTAATGAAATACCTAAGCTTTTTTTTTTTTTTTTTTTTTGACTAGGGAAATCTTTGTTTCTCCTTCATATTTGAAGGATAAAACAAAATAACCTCAAGACTTAGATGTAAAATCTAAGAGTATAAAACCTTCAGAAACAAACATAGATCAAAAGATTTATGACATTAGTTTTGACAATGAGTTCTTGGTTATGACACTAATGGCATAAGCAACAATTTAAAAAATAGATTGGACTTTACAATTTTTTTAAATTGTGGATCAAAAAGCACAATTTTTTTTCTTTCAACTTTTATTTTAAGTTCAAGGGTACATGTGCAAGATGTGCATGTTTGTTACATAGATAAATGTGTGAAAAGGCACTATTAATATCATTAAAAGTCAGCCCCAGAATGGTGGAAAACATTGTAAATCATATATATGATAAGTGATTAATATTTACAATACATGAACTCCTAAAATTCAACAACAACAAAAAGCAGACAACCTGATCAATATGTGTAAAATACTTAAGAGAACATTTTCTCAATTGGCCAGTTAACACATCAATAGATGCTCAATATCACTAATTATAAAGGAAATACAGATCAAAGTAACAATGAGACACTATCTCACATGCATTACAATGACTACCATAAAAAAAAAAAAAACACAGAAAATAAGAAGTGTTGTTGAGGATGTGGAGATATTGAAGTTCTTGTGGACTGTTAATAGAAATGAGAGATGGCACAGCTACTATAAAAAACAGTGTGGCATTCCTTAAAAAATTTTAAAAATAGAATTTCCACATGATCCAGTATTTCCATTTCTGGGTATACATTGAAAAAAAATTGAAAGCAGAATCTGGAGACATTTGTATACCCATATTTATACCAGTTTTATTCGCAATAGCTAAAACGTGAAAACAACCCTAAGTGACCATAATGGATAGATATAAAGGATAGAAACATTCAAGCCGGGAAAACACTCTTATGTGCTGGTAGCTTTCTAAAAGAACAGGGGTAAAAATCAATTTTGCCTTAAACAGGTGTTTTTAATCAAAGTCCTCGTGTTATTTATAGGCTGAGGCCTTTCTGGTAAAAGTTGTTTTTAAACCACTGCTGCTTTTCTTTGGAAATCCAGGTTTAGGTAGCTTTTATTTTATTCTGATTAAAAATGCTCTATATGAAACTGCCTCCACGGGGTTGATGGTAAGTGCGTGCCACGTTCTGTATAGAAATACTGTTACAATTAAGCATGAATCAGGCTTCACTTTGGCCTAATTCTTCGGTGATAAGAGTCAGTTAGCACTAGATACTGACCTCATTGTTTCTATAGACAGGATTTCTGACGTCAGAACCATACGGCTTTTGTTTAAGGATCACTTTAGATGATTTTTAGACCCTGAATTCCAGCAACCAGATACCCTCAGAGGAATGAGATTACTATGAGAATACGGATTCCTCGTCTCTCTGTCCCATGACGTCACCCGGCACTCTTCAACCAATCTACAATATCCATACTTGATCCCACTCCAAAACCCTTAAACACCCTAGTCCCAGACTCTTTGGGGAGATGAATTTGAGGATTCCTCCCAACTCATCTTTTGGCCCTAGGATTACACCTTTTTCTGTGTTGCTACCTAGTGTCGCCACATATTGACTTGCTGTGTGCATTGGGCAACAAATCTATTACAATTATATACGGAGGGTGTGTGCACTTATGTACAGTATTGGAACATGGTAACGTGGCCGATAGCTGCACATTTCTGATAATACATTGGGCAGAATTTACCACAAAAAAACAAGGGAGTTCATTTTTTAGTTTGCTTTTAGGTTTGTTTATACAACAGTACTCTTCCTGTGTACTCAGAAGACTCTTGCTGGTAATAGGCCCACCAATTGCCAGGAACATTTAAAAGCCTTAAATGGTCTTACATGAGACTTTAGCTTATTTATTGATGACTGTAATAGTGCATTTGTATTGCTATAAAGAAATACCTGAGGTTGAGTAATTTATAAAGAAATGAAATTTATTTTGGCTTGTGGTTCTACAAGATATACAAGAAGCCTTGTGCCAGCAAATCCTTCTGTTGAGGCCTCAAGAAGCTTCCAATTATGGTAGAAGGCCAAAGGGAGCAAGTCTCTCACATGGTAAGAGATGGAATAAGAGAGGGAGAGGGGAGAGGTGCTAGGCTGTTTTAAACAATTACCTTTAATGTGAACTACTAGAGCAAGAACTCACTCAGTCCCGCAAAAATAGCACCAAGTCATTAATGAGGAATCTGTCCCCATTACTCCAACATCTCCCACCATGTCCATCTCCAATATTGGGAGTCACATTTTAACATGAGATTTAGAAGGAACACACATTCACGCTATATTAATGTCCATCTTAATCACAAGCTCTAAAATGGTTTTACTGTGTGTTCTCTCTTTCTCTGCTCTGTCGTCTGCACTGCCTTTATTCTTTCTTTTTCAGATCATCTTTTCCTGCGTTTTTTCATGGGTGGTACACAGCTCCAAAAGGTATGATATTTTATAAAACATTTGTATTTTTGCATTTTATGCAAAATTTGGTGGCATAGCATTTGCCTTGATCATAGAGAGCTGTTTCCCTAGTTTTACTGCTGTACAATGGAGAAGTAAAAGTTCATCTCTTCAGAGATTTATAATATTACTTTGCATTTGATATAGCATTTCTGATCTAACCTCTGAATTTTCTATGATGCCCTGACTTTTTTAAAGCACTGTATATTGACAAATAGAATATGCATTTTAAACTGTATGATAATTATCTGATAATATCTTCTTTGACTTTTTTCAGTCAATGTTTCCTTCCAGCATGTGACTATTGTAGGAGTCTGTCTATTAAAATTCAAATTAGGTAACAAGGTGTAAATTGCCTCATGAATGTTTCTCTTCCACTTTTGCAAATTGTTCATGTTTATAGCTCTCTCCATTGCTATACTTTCCATGATGCTGAATTTTTATATAGAATTACTGTGCAAATACAAGTACGGTAGTTCTTAAGTGAGAAACAGGCACTTTTTCATTATGCTGCCTTTGAAATGGAAACTCAACTGGTTAACACCTTAACTAGAGCATAAGAAGCTAATTAGGAATCCCCCTAAACTCTGAGTATGAGTTTAATAGAGAAGCATAAGTCAGTTTTTGAAGTTCTTAATATCACATAATAAAATTTCTGATAGAGGCAAGGCGGTAATCTCACTCCTGGAGCTTGTAGATGTAGCCTGACTAAGTTGCTTATGAAAATGTGGTTTCTCAGAGCTTTGGGGAAATTTGATTTAAGAAAAGAAGCCAAGGAATTTTTGATACAGCACTGGAGTGACAGGTTAATATTACTGGGAAAAGAGAGTGGAAATGCACATATTTTCATTTCAGTATTTCAATTTTGTCAATAGGATTGGCACTGTAATTATCTCTAGATTAGTCACAGGCCTATATACTTGTTAAAAATGAATTAAAGTAAACTGTAACTTGACAGGAAATTTGTTTTAAAAGGTATGATGGGAAAAGGGCAAGAAGTTCAAGCAGAGAAAAAAGTGAAGCATTTTAAAACTTAACTGCTGAAGCAATCTTATTTTTCAAAAGATGCTGCTGATAGAGACAGCTATAGAAACTTCCATTTTGTCAAGATAAAGTAAATCACAGAACCAGGAGTTTCTTCTATGACTAGAGAGATTACCAGTGTCAACACACTATCCCTGGGCAATTTCCAGGGCCTTCCTCCTCAGAGATTCTCCCCACTTTGTATTGAGAACCTCGGCTAAATTCTTCCTAACAGAGAAAAATGAGAAAGTGAAAGCATTCAACAGGGAGCAATATGGACAGATTTCCTCCTGCTTCATTCTCCCGTTCACTGAATCATGGCTTAACTTATGGCTTTATTCCATAATCATACACAGACTGCGTGTAGCTCTAAAAGTGGGTGAGAAGTGTTTGCCACATTTTGTTTTGTGTTTTGCTTATTTTTTAAACTAAATTTTATTTCTCAACAGCAAAAATTCCACGTAAAGATTTCAATGGAAAAGCAAGTAAGACCAGATGAACAGACCTATGACTAAACAAAGAAAATAGTATCTTATAATGTTTGGAATAAAACCATTATCTTTATTTTTTTTTCCTCCCCATAACTTTGTCGTAAGCTGCTAAATATTTAGGAAAGAAGATATTTAAGACAGTAATCATTATAACGGCAAAATACCATGCATAGCTAAGGTATAGAAAGAAACTAGAAAGCATCATTCCTTGAAGAATTTATAATCTATGGCAGCCTCAGAAACATAATATAGGCATATAAATGTCTTAGGGCAAACACAAAACCACAATTCTCCTTTTAGAAGCATAGCTCAATAGAGTGATTATTTGTACAAGATGTATACAGAGAATTATAGAGGTTGTTATAACGATGTTGTAAATAACAAATTCTCAAAAAATAGTTAATGTTCAGCAGTAGGAGACAAACTGAATAAATGAAGATCCACCAGACATTAAAAATGAAAAAGTAGAATTCTTATTGGCATGGAAATACATTCACAATATAATACTGGGTGATAAACACAGCCACAGAATACATTATGATATGATCTTATTTTCATCAAAGAATACATATAGGGAAAGGCTAAAATTAGTTTATTTGAATGCTTGAATGTTTCAAAATTATAATTATTTCATTATACTTTTTTTTTTTTTTTTGAGACGGACTCTGTCTCCCAGGCTGGAGTGCAGTGGTGCAATCTCAGCTCACTGCAAGCTCTGACTCCTGGCTTCATGCCATTCTCCTGCCTCAGCCTCCCCAGTAGCTGGGACCACAGGCACGTGCCACCAGGCCTGGCTAATTTTTTGTATTTTTAGTAGAGACGGGGTTTCACCTTTTTAGCCAGGATGGTCTCGATCTCCTGACCTCGTGTTCCGCCTGCCCCTGCCTCCATAGTGCTGGGATTACAGGCTTGAGCCACCTCGCCCGGCCTCATTATACCCTTTTTAAAAATATATATTTCAGATTAAACTCGTCTCAGCTTACAGAAACCTTTATTTTCGAAAGTTATGGCACAGGAGCTGGGTATGGTGGCTCATGCCTGTAATACCAGCACTTTGGGAGTCTGAGGCTAGCAGATTGCTAAGCTCAGGAGTTCAAGACCACACTGAGCAACATGGTAAAACCACATCTCACAAAAAAATACAAAAATTAGTCAAGCGGTGGTGGGTATTTGTAGTCCCAGCTACTCAGAAGGCTGAGATGGGAGGATTGCTTGAGACTGAGGAGGTCAGGAAAAAAGGCAAATATTGACAGATTAGATCACTTCAATGTAACCATGAACAAATATATCTCTGATCCTCAGTTTCCACATTTTATAAACTGAGACCCATCCAAACTTCTACACAGCAAGATTATAGTGAAAATTAACGGTCTATGTCAGGCACCCATACCATGCTTGAAACATAGTATTATAATCACAGTTGTCTCAACAAATGATCATTGCTATAATTATAACGTACCCTAAAACACTCTTGTTAAAATTTAATTGCCATTGGGGTGGTATTAAGAGTTCTGAGGTATTTAAAAGCTGATTCACTCTGTCCTCATAAATAAATTAATGTTGTTACCTCAGGAGTGGGTAAGTTACCATGATATTTTGATTCCCTTTTTTTTCTTTCTGTCTCATGTGCTCACTTGCCCTTCTGCCTTCTGCATGGGATAACTCAGCAGAAAGGCTCTGGCTCAATGCTAGTTATACGCTCTTGGACTTCTCAGCCTCCAGAACCATAAATTTCTGTAGTTTATAAATTACCCTGTCTCAGGTACTCTGTTATAAAGCGGACAACAGACTAAAACAATCATGTTCCTTTCGTTTCCTTTCTACAAAATAATGTATTTTTAGAACAATGAAAAAAAGTGCTTTTGTATTAGCTTTATTCAGCTTAATGTATAGTATGGTCAAAACAAACAAACAAAAAACCCTATCATTGACCTATATTGGAGAATTTTTCTCTTTTGTCTCCTTATATACTACTAGTTAACAAAATGTGTAATTAAATTTCACCAAGTTATTGAGTACTTATAATTTATCATGCATTCTGCTACATGTTAGAGAGAACAGAGATAAATATGACAAAGGTTCTGCCCTCAAAGCATACAATACAAATAATTGTAATAGAGTAGAAACTACAGTCATAGAAATAGGTACAAGATACAAAGGCACCACAGAGGAGGGCTTGGTTAATCAGCTGTCTGGTAGGACAGAGAAATTTAAAGCCGGGTGTCCGGGGAAGACATCACACGTCGGCAGGTTTCGTGATGCTCCCCGAGCCATAAAACAAGCAAGTTTTTATCAGCAATTTTCAAAAGGGGAGGAAGTGCGCGAATAGGGTGTGGGTCAGAGAGATCACACACTTCACAAGGTAATAAAGTATCACAAAGCAAGTGGAGGCAGGGCGAGATCACAGGACCACAGGATGGGGCAAAATTAAAATTGCTAATGAAGTTTCCCGCACCCATTGTCATTGATAACATCTTATCAGGAGACAGGGTTTGAGAGCAGACAACCTGTCTGACCAAAATTTATTAGGCCAGAATTTCCTCATCCTAATAAGCCTGGGAGCATTACAGGAGACCAGGGCTTATTTCATCCCTTTGGCTTCCACCATAAAAGGCAGCTGCCTTAAGGGGGCCATTCATAGACCTACCCTCAGGGTGCATTCTCTTTCTCAGGGATGTTCCTTGCTGAGAAAAAGAATTCAGTGATATTTCTCCTATTTGTGTTTGAAAGAAGAGAAATATGACTCTGTTCCACTTGGCTCACCGGGGCAGTCGGGCTCCAAGTTTTATCTTCCTCATTCCCTGAAGATTGGTGTTATCTTGTTCTTTTTTCAAGGTGCCCAGATTTCATACTGTTCAAACACACATGCTCTACAATGTGTGCAGTTAATGCAATCATCACAGGGTCCTGAGGCGACATATATCCTCCTCAGTTTATAAAGAAGACGACAGGATTAAGAGATTAAAGTAAAGACAGGCAGAGGAAATCACAAGGGTATTGATTGGGGAAGTGATAAGTGTCCATGAAATCTTCACAATTTATGTTCAGAAATTGCAGTAAAGACAGGCATAAGAAATTATAAAAGTATTAATTTGGGGAACTAATAAACGCCCATGAAATCGTCACAATTTATGTTCTGCTGCAGCTTCAGCCTGTCCCTCCGTTCGGGGTCCCTGACTTCCCTCAACAGTTGCCCATTTTACAATTAGGCCATATGTGTTCTTGTTATTGAGTTGTACGAGTGTTTGTATAAATTTTGCATATTAACCCCTTATCAGATGCATTTTTTTTGAAATAAATTTTGCTTATTAATCTTTTATCAGATGTATGGTTTCCAAATATATTTTTCCAATCCATGGATTCACTTTTTTGTTATGATTGCTTCTTTGCTCTTCAGAAGCTTTTTGTTTTGTTTTGTTATTTGTTTTACTTTGATATAGTCCTATTTATTATTTTTGTAGCCTGAACTTTTAGTGTGATATTTAAGATGTCACTAGCAAGACCAATATCAAGGACTTTTTTCCCTATTTATATATATTTTTTAATTTTAAATTTCCCATACATATATAATTATGAAGCACAAGATCATATACACTTTAATTCCATATTTTAAAGCTGTTTGATGTTGCTGCAGATGCACCCTATTATAAATTCAGCCCCTTACCATTGCTTTATAATGTTGCATTTCTGTGATTAATGCTAATTGTTTTTAATTGATTGCTTTTCAACTTTATTCTCATTAACCAAATTGGTGTCATATTGCAAACTTACTTTTTCATACTTTATTTAGATGTGAGAAACCAAGCAAAAATCTAACGAATTGTAAAGCATTTTCACACTCAACCTCCCACTAAAGAGGTTGACACATTTAAAGCAATGAAGAAACATAAATTTAAAAAAATCCAGTTCCCTACACACATACATTAAATGGAATATCCATTTTTAATGGAGGTGTCCCATAATATAGAGGTTTTAACACAGAAAAAATAAAGTACATAGAGAGATAATTTTCCATCTGCTACTATGAAAATCTCAATCCTTTCACACTTGCTGCAAGCAATTGCATGGATGAATAGGTCTTGAGAACTCTTTAGCACTCAAGCATTCCTCTGTGGTTCAGAGATGACTCGAATCATGCCCAGGTAAACAGGGAAGGGAATCAAGAGAATTTAGTGTTTAGTGAAAATTGCATATACTATTAGGAGCAAGAGAAAAAATATGTGAGACTATGCTATTATTTGTAGCATGCAAATGACAGAAAACACACTTTTGAAGGAGAAACTGTAGGAACTGAAGATATTTGCATATCATTGCATTTTCATAAAACTTTTTAATGAACCCTATGAAATAAGAGGTAAAAGGAGAATTAGAAATGTTTCAGAATTCACTTAAAAAATATAGTCATATGCTACATAATATTATTCTAGTCAGTGATGGACTGCATATATGATGGTGGTCTCATGAGATTATAAAGAAGCTGAAAAATTCCTATAACCTAGTCACTTCATAGCCCTTAAGGTATTGTAGTGTTAGGGGTGACAAATACATGAGTAACTGGCAGCAAATCTGTATGGTTCTGCAGCAACCTCATTTCTTGCCTCCTCAGAAGAAGGACTTCAACAGACCAGCACAAGACAGAAAAAGAGATTGAGGTAAGTTTTAGAGCAGGAGTGGAAGTTTATTAAAAAACTCTAGAGCAGGAAAGAAAGAAAAGAAAAAGAAAGTACACTTGGGAGGGGCTCAAGTGGGCAACGTGAAGGACAAGTATGGCATTTGAGCTTTTTTTTGTTGTTGTTGTTGTTGTTGAGACGGAGTCTCGCTCTGTGGCCCAGACTGGAGTGCATGGAGTGCAGCGGCGCGATCCCGGCTCACTGCAAGCTCCATCTCCCGGGTTCACGCCATTCTCCTGCCTCAGCCTCCAGAGTAGCTGGGACTACAGGTGCCCGCCACCACGCCTGGCTAACTTTTTGTATTTTTAGTAGAGACGGGGTTTCACCCTGTTGGCCAGGAGGGTCTCGATTTCCTGACCTCGTAATCCACCCGCCGCAGCCTCCCAAACTGCTGGGATTACAGGCGTGAGCCACCGCGCCCCGCCCTGCGCTTGAGCTTTTGACTTTGGTTTTTATATGTTGGCATACTTCTGGAGTCTTTCATCCCTTTCCCTTGATTCTTCCCTTAGGGTGAGCAGCCCACATGTGCGGTGGCCTGCTGACACTTGGTAGGTGAGCATGCACAGTGTGTTTACTGGAGCTGTACACATGCTCACCTGAGGCTTTCTTCCCTTTTCCGGTGGAGTGCCCCTGGCAAGTCATGCTCTGCCACTTTGCCTCTTAATGTGCGTGCTCGAGCCAACTTGCTCATTTCCTGAGATGGCATTGGAAGCTGTCTATTACTAATTTCAAGTGCTTTTATTTATTGGGAAATTGCCTCTCCCTGGCACAAGCTGTGGCCAATTATTATTTTAGAAAGCCAGTATGATAACTGCCGGACCATCACCTGATAGTTGCCTCACATTCCCAGTGAGTGGAGTTAGCCCTCTCCTGCCCTGCTCATGTCTGACTAGCTACCTATTGTAACAACAGCACAATGCATTCATCATTTGTTTGTGGTGATGATGGTATAAACAAACCTACTGCACTGACAGTCATACAACAATGTAGCACATACAATTATGTATAGTACATAATACTTGATATTGATAATAAACAACTATGTTGCTAGTTTTTGTATTTACTATACTATACTTTTTAATCATTATTTTAGAGGGTACTCTTTCTACCTACTAAAAAACAAGTTAAGTAAAACATCTTCAGGCAGGTCCTTTAGGAGATACTCCAAAAGAAACCATTGTTATCATAACAGATGACAGCTCTGGCCAGGCACGGTGGCTCACGCCTGTAATCCTAGCACTTTGGGAGGCAGAGGTGGGCAGATCACAAGGTCAGTAGATGAGACCATCCTGGCTAACACGGTGAAACCCTGTCTCTATTAAAAATACAAAAATTAGCTGGGCGTGGTGGTGGGCGCTTGTAGTCCCAGCTACTGGGAAGGCTGAGGCAGGAGAACGGCTTGAACCCGGGAGGCGGAGCTTGCAGTGAGGCTAGATCGTGCCAGTGCACTCCAGCTTGGGCGACAGAGCGGGACTCCGTCACAATTTAAAAAAAAAAAAAAAAAGACAACTCCATGCATGTTTTCGCCCTGAAGGCCTTCCAGCCGGGCAACATGTGGGTATTTTCATGATACTAGCCCTGGGCAGGCATAGGCTAATATGTGTGTTAGTGTGTTAGTTTTAACAACAACAACAAAAAAACTGTTTAAAAAGAAAAAGAAAATATTTTATTTAGCTGTATAATGTGTTTGCATTTTAAGCTGTTATCACAAAATACTCAAAAAGTTTAAAAACTTAAAAATTTGGAGACTAAAAAAGTCATAGTAAGCTAAGATTAATTTATTATTAAAGAAAGAAAAATAATTTTTAATGAATTCAGCATAGCCTAAGTGTACAGTGTTTATAAAGTCTAGAATAGTGTACATTAATATCATACACTATTATCAATATTGTAGGCTTTAATATTCACTCACCATTCATTCAGTGACTCACCTAGAGCAATTTCCAGGCCCACACAAGGTCAATTAATGGTGAGTGTCCTATACAGGTGTACTTTTTAAATCTTTTATACCATATTTTTACTGTACATTTTTATGTTGAAATATGTTTGGACACACAAACACCATTTTGTTACAGTTGCCTACAGTTTTCAGTACAGTAACATGCTTTATAGATTTGTAGGCTAGAGCAACAGGCTATACTGTATAACCTAGGTGTGTAGTAGGCCATACCAGCTAGGTTAGAGTGAGTACACTCTTATCATGTTTTCACAACAAAATTTCCTAATGATGATGCATTTTGCAGAATATAACCCTGCTGTTAGTCAATATAGGACTATATTAATACTACTGGGAGTAAAACTCATAATAAATGATGAAAAGCAGCTGGAATTAAATACACTGTAACAAGAAGTAAATTAATAAAAAATAATGTACATGAAGAATAGATGTGGCTGACCCATTAGATTGGTGATTAGACAGGTGTGTTTGAAGAAATGCACTAACAAGAAAAACAGAAAAAGCATTTGAAGATATGAAAGAATGTTTCACTAAAATGTGGGAAAATTAAATCTGTGGATCACAGGTCAACCTAAAGAGGCAATATAATTAATCTCCTACCAAACATATCCTGGTGAAGATGCTCAATCTCAAAGATTTGAAAAGTCAGATACAAATTCAGGTGGAAAACAACAACAATAACAACAACAAGGGGGCAGAGCAAGATGGCCGAATAGGAACAGCTCCAGTCTCCAACTCCCAGCGCGAGCGACACAGAAGACCGGTGATTTCTGCATTTTCAACCGAGGTACTGGGTTCATCTCACTGGGGAGTGCCCGACGATCGGTGCTGGTCAGCTGCTGCAGCCCGACCAGCGAGAGCTGAAGCAGGGCGAGGCATTGCCTCACCTGGGAAGCGCAAGGGGGAAGGGAATCCCTTTTCCTAGCCAGGGGAACTGAGACACACAACACCTGGAAAATCGGGTAACTCCCACCCCAATACTGCGCTTTAAGCAAACAGGCACACCAGGAGATCATATCCCACACCTGGCCGGGAGGGTCCCAAACCCACGGAGCCTCCCTCATTGCTAGCAGAGCAGTCTGTGATCTACCGGCAAGGCAGCAGCGAGGCTGGGGGAGGGGCACCCGCCATTGCTGAGGCTTAAGTAGGTAAACAAAGCTGCTGGGAAGCTCGAACTGGGTGGAGCTCACAGCAGCTCAAGGAAACCTGCCTGTCTCTGTAGACTCCACCTCTGGGGACAGGGCACAGTAAACAATAACAAAGCAGCAGACACCTCTGCAGACGCAAACGACTCTGTCTGACAGCTTTGAAGAGAGCAGTGGATCTCCCAACACGGAGGTTGAGATCTGAGAAGGGACAGACTCCCTGCTCAAGTGGGTCCCTGACCCCTGAGTAGCCTAACTGGGAGACATCCCCCACTAGGGGCAGTCTGACACCCCACACCTCACAGGGTGGAGTACACCCCTGAGAGGAAGTTTCCAAAGCAAGAATCAGACAGGTACACTCGCTGTTCAGAAATATTCAATCTTCTGCAGCCTCTGCTGCTGATACCCAGGCAAACAGGGTCTGGAGTGGACCTCAAGCAATCTCCAACAGACCTACAGCTGAGGGTCCTGACTGTTAGAAGGAAAACTATCAAACAGGAAGGACACCTACACCAAAACCCCATCAGTACATCACCATCATCAAAGACCAGAGGCAGATAAAACCACAAAGATGGGGAAAAAGCAGGGCAGAAAAGCTGGAAATTCAAAAAATAAGAGCGCATCTCCCCCGGCAAAAGAGCGCAGCTCATCGCCAGCAACGAATCAAAGCTGGACGGAGAATGACTTTGACGAGATGAGAGAAGAAGGCTTCAGTCCATCAAACTTCTCAGAGCTAAAGGAGGAATTACGTACCCAGCGCAAAGAAACTAAAAATCTTGAAAAAAAAGTGGAAGAATTGATGGCTAGAGTAATTAATGCAGAGAAGGTCCTAAACGAAATGAAAGAGATGAAAACCATGACACGAGAAATACGTGACAAATGCACAATCTTCAGTAACTGACTCGATCAATTGGAAGAAAGAGTATCAGGGATTGAGGATCAAATGAACGAAATGAAACGAGAAGAGAAACCAAAAGAAAAAAGAAGAAAAAGAAATGAACAAAGCCTGCAAGAAGTATGGGATTATGTAAAAAGACCAAATCTACGTCTGATTGGGGTGCCTGAAAGTGAGGGGGAAAATGGAACCAAGTTGGAAAACACTCTTCAGGATATCATCCAGGAGAACTTCCCCAACCTAGTAGGGCAGGCCAACATTCAAATCCAGGAAATACAGAGAACGCCACAAAGATACTCTTCGAGAAGAGCAACTCCAAGACACATAATTGCCAGATTCACCAAAGTTGAAATGAAGGAAAAAATCTTAAGGGCAGCCAGAGAGAAAGGTCGGGTTACCCACAAAGGGAAGCCTATCAGACTAACAGCAGATCTCTCGGCAGAAACTCTACAAGCCGGAAGAGAGTGGGGGCCAATATTCAACATTCTTAAAGAAAAGAATTTTAAACCCAGAATTTCATATCCAGCCAAACTAAGTTTCATAAGTGAAGGAGAAATCCTTTACAGATAAGCAAATGCTTAGAGATTTTGTCACCACTAGGCCTGCCTTACAAGAGACCCTGAAGGAAGCACTCAACATGGAAAGGAACAACCGGTACCAGCCATTGCAAAAACATGCCAAAATGTAAAGACCATCGAGGCTAGGAAGAAACTGCATCAACTAACGAGCAAAATAACCAGTTAATATCATAATGGCAGGATCAAGTTCACACATAACAATCTTAACCTTAAATGTAAATGGACTAAATGCTCCAATGAAAAGACACAGACTGGCAAACTGGATAAAGAGTCAAGACCCATCAGTCTGCTGTATTCAGGAGACCCATCTCACACGCACAGACATACATAGGCTCAAAATAAAGGGATGGAGGAAGATTTACGAAGCAAATGGAGAACAAAAAAAAGCAGGGGTTGCAATACTAGTCTCTGATAAAACAGACTTTAAACCATCAAAGATCAAAAGAGACAAAGAAGGCCATTACATAATGGTAAAGGGATCAATTCAACAGGAAGAGCTAACTATCCTAAATATATATGCACCCAATACAGGAGCACCCAGATTCATAAAGCAAGTCCTTAGAGACTTACAAAGAGACTTAGACTCCCATACAATAATAATGGGAGACTTCAACACTCCACTGTCAACATTAGACAGATCAATGAGACAGAAAGTTAACAAGGATATCCAGGAATTGAACTCATCTCTGCAGCAAGCAGACCTAATAGACATCTATAGAACTCTCCACCCCAAATCAACAGAATATACATTCTTCTCAGCACCACATCGTACTTACTCCAAAATTGACCACGTAATTGGAAGTAAAGCACTCCTCAGCAAATGTACAAGAACAGAAATTATAACAAACTGTCTCTCAGACCACAGTGCAATCAAACTAGAACTCAGGACTAAGAAACTCAATCAAAACCGCTCAACTACATGGAAACTGAACAACCTGCTCCTCAATGACTACTGGGTACGTAACGAAATAAAGGTAGAAATAAAGATGTTCTTTGAAACCAATGAGAACAAAGATACAACATACCAGAATCTCTGGGACACATTTAAAGCAGTGTGTAGAGGGAAATTTATAGCACTAAATGCCCACAAGAGAAAGCAGGAAAGATCAAAAATTGACACTCTAACATCGCAATTCAAAGAACTAGAGAAGCAAGAGCAAACACATTCGAAAGCTAGCAGAAGGCAAGAAATAACTAAGATCAGAGCAGAACTGAAGGAGATAGAGACCCAAAAAACCCTCCAAAAAATCAATGAATCCAGGAGTTGGTTTTTTGAAAAGATCAACAAAATTGACAGACCACTAGCAAGACTAATAAAGAAGAAAAGAGAGAAGAATCAAATCGACGCAATTAAAAATGATAAAGGGGATATCACCACTGACCCCACAGAAATACAAACTACCATCAGAGAATACTATAAACACCTCTACGCAAATAAACTGGAAAATCTAGAAGAAATGGATAATTTCCTGGACACTTACACTCTTCCAAGACTAAACCAGGAAGAAGTTGAATCCCTGAATAGACCAATAGCAGGCTCTGAAATCGAGGCAACAATTAATAGCCTACCAACCAAAAAAAGTCCAGGACCAGATGGATTCACAGCTGAATTCTACCAGAGGTACAAGGAGGAGTTGGTACCATTCCTTCTGAAACTATTCCAATCAATCGAAAAAGAGGGAATCCTCCCTAACTCATTTTATGAGGCCAACATCATCCTGATACCAAAGCCTGGCAGAGATACAACAAAAAAAGAGAATTTTAGACCAATATCCCTGATGAACATCGATGCAAAAATCCTCAATAAAATACTGGCAAACCGGATTCAGCAACACATCAAAAAGCTTATCCACCATGATCAAGTGGGCTTCATCCCTGGGATGCAAGGTTGGTTCAACATTCGCAAATCAATAAACATAATCCAGCATATAAACAGAACCAAAGACAAGAACCACATGATTATCTCAATAGATGCAGAAAAGGCTTTTGACAAAATTCAACAGCCCTTCATGCTAAAAACGCTCAATAAATTCGGTATCGATGGAACGTACCTCAAAATAATAAGAGCTATTTATGACAAACCCACAGACAATATCATACTGAATGGGCAAAAACTGGAAAAATTCCCTTTGAAAACTGGCACAAGACAGGGATGCCCTCTCTCACCACTCCTATTCAACATAGTGTTGGAAGTTCTGGCTAGGGCAATTAGGCAAGAGAAAGAAATCAAGGGTATTCAGTTAGGAAAAGAAGAAATCAAATTGTCCCTGTTTGCAGATGACATGATTGTATATTTAGAAAACCCCATTGTCTCAGCCCAAAATCTCCTTAAGCTGATAAGCAACTTCAGCAAAGTCTCAGGATACAAAATTAATGTGCAAAAATCACAAGCATTCTTATACACCAGTAACAGACAAACAGAGAGCCAAATCAGGAATGAACTTCCATTCACAATTGCTTCAAAGAGAATAAAATACCTAGGAATCCAACTTACAAGGGATGTAAAGGACCTCTTCAAGGAGAACTACAAACCACTGCTCAGTGAAATAAAAGAGGACACAAACAAATGGAAGAACATACCATGCTCATGGATAGGAAGAATCAATATCGTGAAAATGGCCATACTGCCCAAGGTAATTTATAGATTCAATGCCATCCCCATCAAGCTACCAATGAGTTTCTTCACAGAATTGGAAAAAACTGCTTTAAAGTTCATATGGAACCAAAAAAGAGCCCGCATCTCCAAGACAATCCTAAGTCAAAAGAACAAAGCTGGAGGCATCACGTTACCTGACTTCAAACTATACTACAAGGCTACAGTAACCAAAACAGCATGGTACTGGTACCAAAACAGAGATATAGACCAATGGAACAGAACAGAGTCCTCAGAAATAATACCACACATCTACAGCCATCTGATCTTTGACAAACCTGAGAGAAACAAGAAATGGGGAAAGGATTCCCTATTTAATAAATGGTGCTGGGAAAATTGGCTAGCCATAAGTAGAAAGCTGAAACTGGATCCTTTCCTTACTCATTATACGAAAATTAATTCAAGATGGATTAGAGACTTAAATGTTAGACCTAATACCATAAAAATCCTAGAGGAAAACCTAGGTAGTACCATTCAGGACATAGACATGGGCAAAGACTTCATGTCTAAAACACCAAAAGCAACAGCAGCAAAAGTCAAAATTGACAAATGGGATCTAATTAAACTAAAGAGCTTCTGCACAGCAAAGGAAACTACCATCAGAGTGAACAGGCAACCTACAGAATGGGAGAAAATTTTTGCAATCTACTCATCTGACAAAGGGCTAATATCCAGAACCTACAAAGAACTCAAACAAATTTACAAGAAAAAAACCAACCCCATCAAAAAGTGGGCAAAGGATATGAACAGACATTTCTCAAAAGAAGACATTCATACAGCCAACAGACACATGAAAAAATGCTCATCATCACTGGCCATCAGAGAAATGCAAATCAAAACCATGATGAGATTCCATCTCACACCAGTTAGAATGGCAATCATTAAAAAGTCAGGAAACAACAGGTGCTGGAGAGGATGTGGAGAAATAGGAACACTTTTACACTGTTGGTGGGATTGTAAACTAGTTCAACCATTATGGAAAACAGTATGGCGATTCCTCAAGGATCTAGAACTAGATGTACCATATGACCCAGCCATCCCATTACTGGGTATTTACCCAAAGGATTATAAATCATGCTGCTATAAAGACACATGCACACGTATGTTTATTGCGCAACTATTCACAATAGCAAAGACTTGGAATCAACCCAAATGTCCATCAGTGACAGATTGGATTAAGAAAATGTGGCACATATACACCATGGAATACTATGCAGCCATAAAAAAGGATGAGTTTGTGTCCTTTGTAGGGACATGGATGCAGCTGGCATCCATCATTCTTAGCAAACTATCACAAGAACAGAAAACCAAACACCGCATGTTCTCACTCATAGGTGGGAACTGAACAATGAGATCACTTGGACTCAGGAAGGGGAACATCACACACCGGGGCTTATCATCGGGAGGGGGGAGGGGGGAGGGATTGCATTGGGATTTATACCTGATGTAAATGACGAGTTGATGGGTGCAGCACAGCAACATGGCACAAGTATACATATGTAACAAACCTGCACGTTATGCACATGTACCCTACAACTTAAAGTATAATAATAATAAATAAATTAAAACAACAACAACAACAACAAATTGCTAACAAATAGGCAAAACATGAGGCTCACCTTGAACATCTCTAGGTGCATGCAATTTTGATGAGGTGATTTCGGTATGGAAAGTTTGACATAGCCTTTTCACATTTCCCTTTTGGCAGAGGAACATACAGGTTTAACTTAGAACAAAAATTAACTTAGTGTTAATTATTTGTAAATTGTTTAATAATATATAGAACAGACGCCTTAGTTTATCTTAAATATGCATCCTATTCCTGACTTTGCTTTGGAAGATATGCTTGTGTATGTATCATTAAGATTGTTGACTGGGAGTGGTGGCTCGCGCCTGTAATCCCAGCACGTTAGGAGACTGAGGCAGGCGGATCACGAGGTCAGGCGATCCAGACCATTCTGGCTAACACGTTGAAACCCCGTCTCTACTACAAATACAAAAAATTAACCCGGCAAAGTGGCACGTGCCTGTAGTTCTAGCTACTTGGGAGGCTGAGGCAGAAGAAGGGCTTTAATCCAGGAGGCAGAAGTTGCAGTGAGCCGAGATCGCGCCATTGCACTCTAGCCTGGGCAACAGAGTGAGACTCATCTCAAAAAAAAAAAAAAAAGTTTGTCTAGTTTTCTCTACTTGATGTAAAAAATGTCAGTAGTATGATGATCATTTATTATGATTTTGTTTTCAATTTGGCCTTAGATTTTCATTGTTATCTTCATATATTGCCTCTTTGCCATATACATTTGCTGTATTTATATATTTTTATTGAATTATTCTCTTCCACAACTAAAAAATTACTTCTTTTGTTCAATTTGATGCTTATTATCATGAATTCTAAATTTGTATGATATTAATATCCTGACCCAGGATTTTATTTTTTCTGAATTTGTTTATTGTGTGTTTGAACTGCATTTACATTAAACTTTTAAAAAATATTTTATTTTAGGTAAATCTTTAATAATTTCATACGTTTTAAAGGTATATTTCAAATGACTTTATTTTAGTGGACATACTTATTTATTGAACCTTATATCTCTTAGTTTGCTTTAGGTGTTCTGTGTTTTGATTTTTAAAAAATTGTCTTTCCATTTTTATTTTTTAAATTTCTTTTTCTACAAGTCACCTTGTTTTAATTTTATCTTTTTACTCAACTCTGCAATTGGAGATAAATAATTGGTTTTAGATTTTCCTATTATTGTTAGTCATTTAAACAACAAAAGTGCTAATAGCTACCATATTTCTCAAATACATAAAAAATACAAAACGTATTGTATTTACATGTCTTATCTCCTTTTTTCAATTTCAGTTTTTTATGCTCTGATAGTTTTTGCTTAGTCTTTTAGATGCAAAATACTGTTGTTGTTGCTGTTATTATATCACTTAAATATCATTCAAAAAATTATAACTTTCAATATAATGTTAAATTTAAATTTTATTTTGTATTTTTTTTAAATCTAGATATTCTAAAACAGCATTTATTCACAAAATTTCCTCTGCAATTAAGAATTCCTTTCTTAAAATTAAAGATCAGTCACATTTTTCATATGCTGAAATTCCATTGACAGCATGTAGGGCATAAATTGATCTCAAATAGCTATTAAAATTTATTACATAATAAAATTTTGAAGGATATATATTTTATCTTCTATGGATAATACTAAAGTTTTTATTAGTGTTATCCATGCTATGTAACAGCTGCATTTATGAAACAGATTGAGTTTAAAGCCGGTTGTGGTTTGAATGTATCTCCCAAAAAGCATGTATTGGAAACTTAATCCCCAGTGTGATAATGTTGGGAAGTGGGGGCTACTAAGTGGCGTTTAGGTCATGATGGCCACCCTTACAAATGAATTAATGCTGATTATAAAAGGGCTTGAGGTTGTGATTTTGATATCTTGCCCTTTCTTGCCCTTTTGCCTTCTCTCATGAGATGATGCAGCAAGCCCTCATAGGTGCCAGTCTTTTGATGTTGGGCTTCCCAGCCTCCAGAATGCTAATAAATACATTTCTGTTTATTATAAATTACCCAGTCTCAGGTATTCTTTTAAAGCAGCACAGAAAAGACTAAGATAATCACACTGCAATATTATTTACAGAGATACATTTTGACCAGGTTTAATTATCCTAGTTTGAAAAATTAATATTAAAAAATCTTAGCAACGAATTTCTGTATTTTATGATTGACAGTGTTATTCAATAATTATACACTGCACTTTCTATGAGGATGCATAAGAATCTTTTTTTCCTTGATTTCAATAATAGAGTGGCAATTCTGGGTGATATTTTAGTTATATTAATACATTGCTATCAAATTCCCAATCATGAAACTCTTTGTCTGAGTTCCTTGAATTTTACAGTCAAGTTTATGATAGCATGTGACCTCTTCTTGTCCTAAAATTTTTTTATCCTTATTTCCTTTTTTCAAAATTTATTTACGTAAGATGCCAAATTTCTCACTTAATAATTTTTGTCACTTTGTCTGTGGTTTACACATAACCTTGTAGATAAACCTTATTTAGGAGTAAGACAAAGTTTAAATTAATAGCAATACATATAAATAGATAGAAATGCAAGCCATATGAAATTAAGTATAAAATAAGATGTTAAGTGATACTGAAATGGGGTAGAACAGTTCAGACTGTTCAAGTGGTTAGAAAAGACTTCATGAAGGAAGTAGGTTTTAAGCTTGAATTTGAGCGAATTACAAGCTTTTTATAGAAAGAGGAGTGGGAAGAGTACTTTTGCATTAGAAAAAAAAAAAAAAAACATGGAAAAGACAAAGCTGGAAAGGCACATTTGAGGACTGAATAGATCATTCTACTGTGACAAAATTTCCTGTAAGTGAAGAGAGTTATAAAGTTAAAACAGGCATTTGGACAAGAAAATGTGAAGATCAATTAATAGCTACGAACTTTACCCTGCTGGCACATGGGTGTCATTGATAGTTGATGGAAGGGAAGTTAACATTAATAAAACTATTATTAGTTTCAAAAAATTACTGGCAATAACTTGTGGAATTCATTGGAAATGAAAAGAGATAAGGAGAGCCATTAGGAAACTATTGTAATAGTTCAGTCATAATATGTCACACAGAATACAGATGTTTAACAAATGGTCATTAAATAAATTAATGGCTGAAATAACAATTGAGTAAATTAGAGGAAAAGGGAAATTCAATTTACTAAAATGGATGTGAAAATAATGATGAAATATAATTATAAAAACAATAATGATGAAAAATGATATTTTAACAGAATTGCAAACCAATTTCAAAAGAAAATGTAAAAAAGATTAGAAATTTGAATAGCTGAATTTCTCAGTACTGAAAATCTCAGTACTCTTTGCAAAACTGAGAAGGCAAGAAGAGTAACACCTTTACTAAAGACGACTGTTTTGATTTTTAATAAGAATGAATTGGAGGTGAAAAAATTCTAGGTCAAAATTTTAAAGTTATATTTGGAATGCAAGATTATAAGCCAAAGAGTTTGCTTGTTTCACTTACTGATTTATATCAAACACTTAGAAAAGTGCATGGTAGAATAAGCACTTGATACACATTTCTTAAATGGAATTTAAATGTTTAGGCAAATGTGATTGAAGGTTATAAGAGACACTGTGTCTGCTGATAGTTATGTACATTATATTTAGCAAAACAATATTAAAGGAGCTGCTGGAGGTATACATAAAATAAAATGGTAATGCTGTTTCATAGCATGCATTTTTAAACATGCTTTTTAGCTGGAATTTACTATAGCCTTATTGGATTATCTTTTCAAATATTCTCAATAATATTTGAGTAGAGATTGCGCTCACCATCAACCATAACTTAAAACACCCCATGGATTTATATAAAAATTGACTTTATATCTTGTACTTTATTGGGAGGTTGTGGCATGTTTTGTGTGAAACTCTTCCTTCTAGATTAAAAATATTTTGGCATATCTTATGTCATATATTATTTTCTTAGAAGCATGATATAAACAGAAAAAAGATTAAGAGCAAACAGTTGTTAAAGTTGCATAAAAGGTTTCTCTTCCTACCATTGTTAAATAAAATTAGTTCATTGACTGCATTAGTTCTTTTTAGTGTTTACTATATTACTGAAAATATTGGTATAGGCGCTAATAGTATTATAGTTGTTTGGAGATGTCTGAAACAAAAGCAGAAAGTAAAAGGCATAATTTTATTTCATCAAAAATTATAAATATGAACAAATCTTCTTTTCTTGCTCATTATCATAATAACCTACATCTGATTTGTGAAATATTCATGAGGCCTTTAAATTACGATGATTTTATTTTTATACTCTTTGAAAGTAGAAAAAAAGTCAAGTGATGATCTGATACTGCTACCATTGTATTAGCAATGTAAATTTTAAATTACATACTAACTTATTTCCCATGATATTTTATTGATTTTTTTGTTTGTTTTTGGTTCCATTTCAATTGATCAAATGAGTTAAAACTTATGGTATTGAGATTTCTCAGTGATATTTTCATCAATATTAGACAAAATTCAAATGGTACAATTTCTTCTTGCCTAAATAAAAACGTTAATTTTATGATGTAGTTGTCTATTCTTTTTTGCATGGGCTGGTTTCTTACACAACTTATTGTTTAATATAGCTATGTAAGTACAAAAGTGATGTTTTAAACGTCTCATATCCCATTTATAATAATCAACTTTTTTTTTATGTTTTAAATTGAATTTTAATATTGAAAAAATAAAACCGGGGAGAGTAGGAACACAGTCCTCCACCACCACCACAAATTGTGCGTTAGAGTTTCCCACATTTGGGGAAATCACAGGGGTCAGCACACCCAGAGTTCAATGGATAAGCCTCACCCTGGAAAAACCACCTTCATGATTATGGTAGCTCCATTTCCAGATAAGTATAATAATCAACATTTTAATTAAAAACTTGCCTAAGTCATTATAGAGCCTAGAAACAATAGCCAAAGAAAGAAAGAAAGAAAGAAAGAAAGAAAGAAAGAAAGAAAGAAAGAAAGAAAGAAAATTTAAAAATTGAAAGAAAATATACTATCAATTGAACTTAATATCAAATAAATACTTATCCTATTATATTAGCATGACTTTACTCTTTCTAAAGCTCCTAATTGCATAAGCCACTAATAATTATTCCCACTATGCATAAGAACTTTTTGCAATTGTGTGAATCTATGAATTGTTTCATGGCCCAAAAACAAAAAAGAAATTGTCCAGAGGAAGGCAAACACTATGTGGCCTTCAGATTCTGATGAAAATTAATTCAGGATCATGTTAGCTTCCATAAAATATATCCAGAAGTCTGAATTGCTAATCCTCTTAACCATCATTTCTTAACCCTTAAATTGTTCTTCTACTTTTCAGTGTTCATTTAAAGACTCAGAAATGCAAGTAGATGTTTCCCTTTTATCATCTGTGTTTATGATGATATTAATAACTTTTGCTTCTTTCTAAAAATTTCTATGTGATTTATTCTAATGCTTAATCCAATTCTCTTAAAAACCAAACTAAAACATAAGTGTTTTCATAAAATGATGCACATAAATAAGGGTTTACTTTATTAGAAAATTAATAAAATTGATGCATACAGCACTCATCAGGCCTCTGTGTCTCTAGATTGTTTCTCTTATTCTTAAAATCATTATCATCTAGCTAACTCTTACTCATCTAGACTATGTTTTTTCTATTGGCTACTTGGTTAAGTGGGGAACTACATTGCCTAGAATCCCTTTTTTGTTGGGTTCTTGATTAGAGTTGGCCTAAAGAGAAACTTGTGGAAGATTTGAGAAGTGAGGTAACCACCATTACCCTCTAAGTGGGTTTCTGTGGTCACATAGATGGCAGAGAGACCCAAGGGTACCTGGTAGATTTCAGATTGTTTTTGAACTCCTCCACTCTATGTCTGTCTTGTCTACCCAATTGCTAATAATCTGACAAACAGCAGTTACCCCAGATCAAAATAAAGGCAAGAGTTATACAGCAGTAGTAGCTTCCTTGCAAATTCTTTAGGAATTTCCCTTCACAGTCCTCTTATGAAATTGGATTTTCTTAGCTTTTCCTCTGCAGGTACTTAGGCAGGAAGTACTTCAGACAGAAGCTAGTGACTTGTTCTCTGATTGTCTAACTCTTCTCTTCCAACCTTCAATTCTCCCGTTTAGCCTCACAACTCTAAGGTTTAATACTTGTACTAAACTTTTAATTCTATAACTCATATTGAGACAGGAAAATATGGTCTGGAAGCAAAGAACCTAAGGCTGATGTGCACTGACTCCCTAAAACTGAATCAAAAGTAAAACCTCACCTCTCTACACCCAAGTAACAAAGGGATCAGAGACTACTCCCTTTGCAACACCCCCTCCCATTCCCCTGCGTCACGGACAAAAAAATGGAAAGCACCTCTGATTGGTCCCCACTCTCAATCAATCAGACTGGTCATGGGCCAAGTCTTCATTTGCACAGAATGTAACTTTGTAACTTCACTTCAGTCTCTGATTGGTCACCTCCTGTAACTAATCAGACTGGTTGCAGGTCAAGTCTTCATTTACGTAGGATGTAACCAAGTAACCCAAGGGAAACCTCTAAAGGGTATTTAAACCCTAGAAAATTCTGTAATGAGTTCTCTTGAGCTGCTTGCTTGAGCCTACTCCCACTCTGTGGAGTGTATTTTTATTTCAATAAATCTGTGATTTTTTGTTTCATTCTTTTGTTGCTTTGTTTGTGTGTTTTGTCAAAATCTTTGTTCAACATGCCAAGAACCTGGATGACTCATAGTCAAGACCCTCCACCAGTAACATTATAATGACTCTGCTTCCTTGTCTGAACTCCAACTGATAAATTATCTGTCATATTTTGGCTCAAATGTCATTTTGCTAGGAAAATGTTTACTTAGTTATTCTCTTTTCATGTCTCATGGACTAGATCAGGTAATCTCCTAAATAATCCTATAGCTCCTAGCATCCCAGCACGTTGCTTCAAAATCGATTACTCTTGAATTATATTTATCTACTGATCTATCCATCTATATATTTACATGTGATTAATGTCTGTTTCTAAATAACAAATCTATGGCAACAGAAAAATGTCTGATATATTCATTATTATGTATAAAAATGCTATCACACTGCCTGGTGCAGAACAGGCACTCAATATACATTGCTGATTAAATGAATAAGCATAGGACTCTGTTCTACACGCATTTTGTTTAAGCAAATATGAAATAATGTGTAATTTTAGTTCACCACCTCTTTAACGGAGCATTAAATAACATGTTAGATTAAAACATCTTGTACTCTGCCACAGATTCATTGATATAAATGAAGATTCTCAAATAATATATATATTAAGAAAAAGAAACACACACATTAACACAAAAACTGTTACACTTCAAAATTAAACTCAAAAGACTGCTTTTCCACATCTACACTCGATGGATTTACTCTCTTTCTTATATTTAGGTATACATATTTTGGATTTTGTTCAAAACTAATAAAACTCATGCTTTTACTATAATATTTTTGAACTATCAGCAATGACATCGGACTAACCATCATTTTCTTTTCTTACTTAGGTATTATTTTGAATTACTATAAGTGACCACTAATTTGATGCATAATACTCTACAATCTACTGTACAATTTGCTATCCCATATATTAAGTTATAAGTAAAGTAAAATTTACAATAAATCTTTATATTCACAGAGAATTTAACAGAATAAATTCAGATATATTTTATTACATATCCTCCAGGTAAAATTTGTTGAAAAACTAAGTTAACGGCCAGGCATGGTGGCGCAGGCCTGTAATCCCAGCACTTTGGGAGGCCGAGGCAGACAGATCACGAAGTTAGGAGATCAAGACCATCCTGACTACTATGGTGAAACCCTATCTCTACTAAAAATACAAAACATTAGCCGGGCGTGGTGGCGGGCACCTGTAGTCCCAGCTACCTGGGAGGCTGAGGCAGGATAATTGCTTGAACCCAGGAGGCAGAGGTTGCAGTGAGCCGAGATGGCGCCAGCCTGGGCGACAGAGCGAGACTCCATCTCAAAAAAAAAAAAAAAAAAAAAAGAAAAGAAAACTAAGTTAACTAATTTAGCCATACTCTTTTCCTGAGTTTTCCAGTCTATTTAATAAGGAGCTTATCAGAAGTTGTTCTATTGAGTTTCAGCACTTCATGAGCGTCTTAGAACTACTTTTGTGTCTTAAAATGTAATTTCATTTTTAATCTAATCTTTCCATCTTTTTTTTGTTCAACTATTTCAGATAATATCATAGCTCCTAGGCTGGATCAGATACTTTCCTACATATGTGGTTGATTGTAGATCTATAGTCATATGGCTCAACTTGATTGAAAAAACTGCATGGTTAGCTGTGAGTGGTGGCACCTGCCTGTAGTCCCAGCTACTTTGAAAGCTGAAGTGGGATAATTGCTTGAGCCCATGAGTTTGAATCCAGCTTTGGCAACATAGTAAGACACCATCTCTTTTAAACAACAAAACAAAACAAAGGAAAAACCTGAATTGGTATAATTGTATTACATTTGAAAAAAATATGTGAAAGTATGAGCCTTTTTTTTTTATTCTTCAACAGAAACTGTATTGTAACAGGTACATTAGTATAGCTACACAGGTTATGGTACACAGACTGTCCTACACAACTTTAGCAGTGCCATATGCTTAGTCTGGGATATAAATGATGCACTGTGAAGTTCTACAGGTGCTCTAAGGATATATTCATATCAATGGAAATTTCTGATGATATTAATGTCAATGAAATATTAATATATTTTTCTCTCTTGAAACGTATATCAATAAAAACTGTTGATTAAAAGCCTCTGGGTTGTTGAAAAGATTTTACTTTTTTTTTAATCTACAGTAATACTTTTGAATGACAGAAATCTAGCCCAATTTCTTTAAACAAATCACAAGCTTAGATAGTAGATGTAACCTATCAGTAAGAGTCATGAAGACAGAAAGTACTGGAGATGTTTCAAATAGAAAAGAATTTAACACTGGGAATTAGAGGTCTGCATATTTGCTGGAGAGGCTAGAGTAGTGAAGGTCAGGGAACTTTTAGTAAACTTTACAAAACCAGGAATAGAAGAATGGCAGAAAATTAGCACTGATGTTCTCAACCGCCTAAAATATTAGACTGAATGGTTCTCAGGAGGACATATGGAAGGTGCTGACAAAACCTCATGGCAACTGACATTTGCCAGAGTCACACACATGTCTGCCCAGAGCTTTTGACTGAAAGATAATTATTCTACTTTTCTTCTATCTCTGAAATATTTTGTAATTATCTTTCATTGGTAAGCTCTAACCATACTTACAAGAGATGCTGGGAAATTCAGTTTCTAAATCCTAATTCCTGTCATACATAAACAAGCTTAAAAAACAAGAGTTGTTATATCTAAAATAGTGTCTGTTTTTGATATAGAAATCTATTTAGAAGCATTTTACCTGTTCAAATCCCAACCCAATGTCTAATTTTTTATTCTAATATTCTTTTCTTGTCTATTGGTAATTAAGCTCTTCTAAAAGTGATGTTACACAGTTTTATTGTCACACATATACCTTTGAATTCTTAAATAATAACTAACTTTTCTAATTATTCTCTTGAAGGAAAGTTACAATACGTATACATATACAGCCTTGAAGTAGCATGTGTGAAAAACATCTGAAAAAAATTAAGGTTTCTGGACAGATGTTATAAGAGTCTCGTAGAAAAAGCTATCAGCATTACAATCCCAATTCTAATTTACTTTACATCAGGCATTTAAATTTATTATCTTTAAGCCATATGTTCCAAATGAAGCTTGGTTCTATATTCATGAATCAGTTGACAATGAATAGTTAAGTTCTGCTAATTCAGAAAGGTGAAGTTGAGTGAGCTTATTTAAATGGCAGAATATTTGTAACTACAAATTCTACATACCATCAGAAGACTTCCAAAAAAGACCTGCCATATGTTTTAAACCATGACGGAAATGGTTCTTTAAAAAACTCTGCAAATTTTATGCAGCTACACTGAGAATATCTTAGCATTTCTATTAAAATTTTATTTTGAGAGTTTTAAATTTGGCTATAAAATTTATTGTAGACTGAAATTTAGCATGTGAAACCTAAAAGAATATTAAGTAACATAATATATTAAAATAAGTGAATGATTTTAACATTTTATATATGTCTTTAACACCTCAATAGCAGAGTCAGATTTGACTTATTTAAAAAATTGTGTCCTATGGACTACTAGTACCTCACTTAGGTATCATAATAATCTGCACCAGCATAGGCAGTCACAGTCTTCAGGATCATTGCTCTCCATTTGCTGAAAAGAGAAAAAAAAGTCTACAGGTCTAAAAACTGGGGCTGGGAGTGAAGTATATCCTGGACTTCCAAAAATCTCAATTCAAAAGTTAGGGATATTACAGAGTCTCTGGAAAGTAGCCTAAGAGTAAGTGGGAAGCAATTTGTGTTATCAGAGAAAATTTAGTGACTGAATATCAAAATGCTTAAATAGAACCTGAACATTTAAACTGAGACATTTCACTCTGAAGGGATCAGTGAAGGTTGTGTTGCAATAGAAGGCATGATCCTCTCCCTTCACATACTTATCCCAATCAGAGTGGGTATATATTTTGAGCTCAGAACATTTGCAGAACCGCCCTGCTCCTATCTACTGCATAGTTCCGAGAACATCATTCATGGAGGAATATTGTTAATTGTATGAGGGCTTAATCTGAGTAAAAGCGATGAGGCAGAAGAGTTGAGAACTTCTGTATGTTCTGTCAAAGTTGTATTCTAATCAGAAAAAGCTGGGTTTGAGTCCTGGCTTCTGTCATCTTCAGCCTGTGTGATCTTGGACAACAAAATAACCTCTCTGAATTTCAATTTACTGATCTGTAAAATGCGCTGATAATATTATCTTCACAAGATTTTAAAATTAGAATTAACTTGATCAATATAAAGTACCAGGCACTGTGTTAAAAACTGTTGAGAAAGAAATAACACACACATATATATATATATATGTTATGCATGTATAATATATATAAATTATACTCTTTTAAGTATAAATATAATCAAACTACAATATAAAAGCTTGTAGCATGACTATATATATACTCTCAAAAGAATATAATTTTTATATATATAGTATATATATATAATTTATTTCTTTCTCAACAGTTTTTCGCACAGTGCTTGTCCTACGACAAGGTCTTAATAAGTACTTATTGTGTGAACTGAGAAAATGCAAAAAATTTGCAGGGCTGCATAAATCTGAAAGATTAATGCATATATATATATATACACACACACACACACAGAGACACATATATTGAATATATAAGTATATTGAGTATGTATAGGGGGGATGTGTGTGTTCATATGTATATTCAAAAGTCTGTAGTTTCAAAAGTGTGCCTGGTACAAAAGAAATAATTTTAATAGCATGGGATAAGGGTTGATAAAGTTTGGTACAGAGTTCATTTTATATCAGATCGAGATGTTTGAAACAACTTAGGTGTGATGAAACACGTTTCAAAGAAAGAATTGCAATTGAGCATATGAATAAAAGAATGGAGAAAGCTCTAGAAGCAGGAAGAGCACATGTAAACAAGTAATGAGAGCAATAAATAATTTAACTTGGAAAAAGTCCATAATTATTGTAGTGGCCCCCAAAAAAGAACAATATGCAAGGAAAAGTTGAAAACTACTTTCAAATCATATGGGAATCTACCAAGAGATTTTAGGCAGGTAACTGGTAGAATTAGATTTACATATTTAAAAAATTATTCTGTTAGCAGTATGACATACAGTGAGATTGAAATCACTGAGATCAATCAGGAAGCTACTCAATAATCTTAATAAAATGACTCAGTGTTTACCATCTGCAATTTTGAGAAAGTTATTTGACCTTATTTTAAGCCTCTCTTTCATTAGTATTATGTAAATATAAACATTGCAGGTTGCGTATACCTAATCCAAAAATCTAAAATTCAAAATGCTCAAAAATCTGAAATTTTTGGGTGCTGACATGACACCACAAGTAGAAAATTCCACACTGACCTCATGCGATGGGTCATGGTCAATACATAGGTTCACAACATGCAGTTGTGATAGACCCCTTCAGATGTGATAGACCTTTCCTACACACATACGGATTCTCCCATACAAGCACAGACACAAAGGGTAATAAAATGGCATATGTTCAGGCCAGACTCACCAATGTCAGGTTCCCCGCAATGTCCCACATGAGGAAAAGAACTATGTGCGTTACTTACTGCATTTTTTCATTATTCTCAGGTCTGTGGTGTAAAGATAGAGTTGAAAATGTCAAGAGACCTAGAAATATCTTTATGGGTAACAGTGATTTAAAAAAGAGGAGGAATTTATATTTATCTATAGCACAGGAAGTCCGGCTGTTGGAGAGAAACCGGACAAGGGTGTAAGCGTAAAATGTTTTACAGAAGAGCATAGTGTTGGGATGACCACCATATGTGACCTGAAAAAGCAGAAAGATAAATTGTTAAATTTCTATGCTGAAAGTTTCAAACAGAAGTTAATGAAAGTAGAAAAGTACTGCATTAAGCTAAAAATGAAGATCTCAATTATGTATTGGATAAGTAGATCCTTTAGTGTCACAGTGAACACTGGCTTCTTAGTGGTATGCTGTTCATGAAACAAATAAAGAAAAATCACAACAACCGAAAATTGAAGGGAACTGTAAACACTCAACAGGCTGGTCTCAGAAATTTAACAAAATACATGGCATTAAATTATTAAAAATTTGTGTTGTTAAAGCATCTGCAGATTATAAAGCAGCGGAGAAATTCATTGATAAGGTTGCCAATATCATTGCTGGTTTTTAAAAAGATGATGCCAGAAGAAGTCTAAAATATTGATGAAACATCATTGTTTTGGCACTATTTTCCCATAAGAACACTGTGGTAGATCAGACAGCCCCTACATTAATTACAGATGCTAAGGGCAGAATAACTGTGATGGGATGTGCTAGTATAGCAGATATGCGTAAGATTAAACTTGATGTAATAGGCAAAAGCTTGCATCCTCACTTTTTTTTTTTTTTTTTCCTGAGATGGAGTTTCACTCTTGTTGTCCAGGCTTGAGTTAAATGGCATGAACTCAGCTCACTGAAACCTCCGCCTCCCGTGTTCAAGCTATTCTCCCACCTCAGCCTCCTGAGTAGCTGGGAATACAGGCACACACCACCATGCCTGGCTAATTTTCTGTATTTTTAGTAGAGATGGTTTTTCACCATATTGGCCAGGCTGGTTTTCAACCCCTAGCCTCAAGCAATCCACCTGTCTCAGCCTCCCAAAATGCTAGGATTACAGGTGTGAGCCACCGCGCTTGGCCCCTTTCTATTTTCAAGCAATGAATTTCTTACCAGTCCATTATTTTGCTAACAGAAAGGCATGGGTCACCAGAGACATTTTTTCGATTAGTTTAACAAATATTTTGTGCCAAAGCCTTGTATTTACTGGAGGAAATTTGAACTGAATGACAACTGCAAGATTTTGTTACTCCTTTACAATTATTCTGCTCACCCTTCAGCTGAAATTCTCATCAAAAACAATGCTCATGCCATCTATGGTTCCCCTAAATGTGACTTAATTAATTCAGCCATGTGACCAGGGTATTCTTAGATCAACAGGAGTAAAAATAAAAATACTTACTTGAACAATATGCTAGCAGTAGTCAACAGAGGCATGCATGTGGAAGGTTTTCAAAAGGAGTTTACTGTGAAGGATGCTGTATATGCTGTTGCTAACACTTGGAACACAGCAACTAAAGACATAGTTGTACATGCCTGACAACAACCTCTGCCTTGCAACTATGTTCAGTGATTATGATGAACAAGGTGGTAACTTTGAAGAATTTTGTATTTCAAGTAAGGAAAAAGTGATGTCTGACTGGGTGTAAAAATAACCTTCACAGTCTATCAGTAAGCTGGGAAAGGTGGATACCAAAGCAATTTTTAACATTAATAATGAGGCTCCTGTTATTCATTTTTTGACCAATGGTGAAGTAGACAAAATGGTTCTGAATTAAGGTAATTGTGAAAATAGGAACAATGAAGATGATGTTAACACTGGAGAAAAAATGCCTAGAGATGGTATGGTGAACATGTGTGATAGGCTTATTGAAGAACTGGAGCAGCATTCATTCAAAGCTGAACAAAAAATTGTGCCAGTTTGCAGAATCAAGAGATACTTCTAAGATAAAACCCACTGTTAATGAGGCAGATAACTCTGGAGGAAACACTTTAAAAAGCTACCCATTAGAATGCCTCCACATTCCTAGAGAACCTGCATCCTGGTCCTTCAGCTGCTTCTGTTGTTTCTTCTCACCAACAAAATAAAATGCAATGCACAGTTACCTTTCAATCAAAACCAGCAACATAGGTAGAGTCTGTTGTTGCTTCTTCCTGTTTTTGTTTAACAGTGGATGTAGGTATTTTGGTGATTCTACTATGCTGCTTACCCTGAACATGTATTTCTTTTCAATGCGTTAATGTTATATCGTATATTTTACTGTTGATTACTTATATGTGAATAAGTGTAAGAAAATGGTTGCTCATCAGTAACATATAAAGTCGGGGTCAAGAATGAAGATGATGCCAAAAAACGCAGATTGTCCACATGGGAGGTGGAGATAGTGACAGCTTTGTTTTCTGATGTTTCCATGTTCAAAGACTTTGTTTCATGAACAAAATTATTTAAAATATTATAAAAAATTACCTTCAGGCTATGTGCACAAGGTGTGTGTATATAAATATACACATTTAGTGTTTAGACTAGGTTCCTGTCCCAAGATATTATATGTATGGAAACATTCTAAAATCTGAAGAAATCTGAAATTTAAAACATTTTTGTTCCCAAGCATTTTGGATAAGGGATATTCAAACTGTAATAATAATAATAATAATAATAATAATAACAACAACAATAATAGAGAAGGTCTTATTACCTAAGAAAGATCAAAACAATAATTACATGAGAGAATGTTTGTAAAAGCATTGAGCACTGTACCTGTAGAGGAACTGTTTGTGGTAGCTCACACTTTTCATTCCAGTCCAAATTGGTTCATGTGTGTAAACATATGGAGATATGTTTTTGAGTTGTCAAATGTTTTGTTTGTGATCACGCTGGAATGTAGGTAGAAGAAGGTGAGGTGTTAAATCACTACAGCTCTTCTAGAACAATGCTTGTCACACATTAATATGCTTAAGATCACCTGAGTATTTTGTTAAAATGCAGAATCAGAGCAAGTAAGTCTGGAACGGGACTTGAGATTACACATTCCTAAAAAGCTCACAGGTGATGTTGATGCTTCTAGTCCAGAAACTGCTTTTGAGTTACAAAGTTCTAAGACACACTTCTGTCTATGCTCCTAGCAGGTGGAGAGGCAGATTTTCAAAACCAAGTGCAGAAGCTACACAATTAATAGGTTGAAATGCCACTGTGACTCATTTCGCAGACCAGGTTCTATTTTCCACAAGAATTTCTCACCTTTTCCTACTTAAAAGCTATAGATAGCATGTAGACTAATTCTGTAATTTCATTACAGACTATTTAATTTCAGAATGTGGGTGAGAAGACATTCACTGGCTGTTTGTTTATTTTTTAAAACACATGGTCTTAAATTAGACATTTCAATGTACATATCATCATCACTTACTTAGGGACCGTCAGCACAGATGCACAGATTTGACAATGGTTTCTCTGGAAAGGAGGGCCACGAGGTGAAATTTGAAGATGAGAAAATGAAAGGGTCAAAAATGGAAAATGTTCCATTGACTTGGTCAGAGATATGGAATTTCATGTGGAAAAATACTGTAGGTATTTCCTGGGGGAATAAAATTTGATCTGTCAGCAATTGGACAGATTTCTGAAAAAAATGCCTTTCAACTACCTTCAACCTAGGATCGATTTACCAAAAAAATCTTGCTTCTAAGCCCCTTGAGAACTTTTACTATTGAACCCCCTGAAGCTTTTTTAATTTTCAGGGGGTTAAGAAACAGGTGCCAAATAATGACTGAGGAAATAGTAAAATTATATTTACTTCAGAATGTTCTGCATACAGTTGCACAGCTAAGAGATAAGATATAATTCAACAAATGGTTTACCTTGATTCAAAATATTTTTACAGCCATAAAAATATATAATTCTAAAACACAGTTAAGTCAAACCGAGGTTTGTTTTTTCAAGCAAAAATCAATGCTTCCTTAGAATTGAACTCAAAATTGTTTACAATTATTCGATATTTAAACATATTTCAGTATTTTATGTTTAATATTATTATTCTGAAGGTATTATGAAAATACAGAAGAGTTAGAGAGAGGAGGATATTTCTTGCTGAGTAGAGCATATCAGTGGTACTTTGTTAGAAAGAAGACAATATTTTAGGCAATACAGGCAAAGCCAAAATATATCTCTAATCTCATTTCAGGATGAGCATTCTGTATAAACACAATGGATTTGAGAAGTTTGTAAATCTCAATGCATAATCTTTGGGTATCAATGCACAAAGTAAAATCTGATAATGCAAAAAAATGGCCAATAAGATAATTAGGCACCCTCCGATGTCAGCCAAGTGGATTTAGTACATCATCCAGACTTACTTGATTTTTATTTCAAAATGTATTGCAAAAGCTAAAGTTTAATATCTTTTTTTATCTGCTTTGTTTGTAATAAAGATTCAAAAGTTATCAGTTGCAAAGGAAAGAAATTCAATGTTTGGGTTAAACAAAATGTACCATTTCTGGAAAAATTGCTTTTTTCTTGTCTATTTTTTCTTGCTTCATACATCTGTGCTTTTGTACAATAAAAACTAGTTATCATGGCAACTGGAGAATCACATGTACTATCTCAGAGCTAAAATACTCTTTGAGAAATATTGTGTTCACTATTTGAATATGTATAATACTACATTTAGAAGAAAAATATTTTATAGATACCATTCATAACACTATACAGTAATTTTGTTTAATTTTTTTCAATAAATCATGTATTGTCAGTTCAGCAATATACTTAATAGTAGCAATGAAAAAATCGTAATATAATAAAAAATTAAAGAAGCTTAAAAGTTTAACATTCTGGGCAAATCATATGACAACTGAATATCCTTTCCTTTCAATTGATTGTAAGTTTTTCTCATATATGTTCAAATTACAGTAAATATAGATATCAAGACATAATTAGAAACTAAAAAGGAAAAGGTTCAGAAACCCTAGTATATATCATAAAATTACTACTCATTTACCATTACTCTATTACTCAAGATTTTTTTATGTCACAATTTTCATAAAGGAGACAGTTATGGAGTTACTTAACCAAATTTCTAGGAATAGAATAACTGAGGGACAACTACATTGCAAATAAGAAACTTTCCTATTAATTTTTAATGTATTTTTAGATTTTCTCTATTCTCCCCTAATTCCTGCCTTTGATAAAGCAGGGTGCACAGCCATACTGAGTTTCAAGGTTTACACCCTTTCTACTTTCAAACTAGACAGAGAAGGTAATTCCCGTTTGGAGGGAGAAACTACCTTTCAAGGAAGATCCAGGGTATGGTACTTTATCTTTGAATAATTTAGCCATAAAAACAAAACAAAACAAAACTAGGAATTGGAAATGAAGGGTGGAATGATCATGACAGCTAGGAGAATTGCAATGTGATGGACAGCAATGATCCTGACCCCAATATGTGTACACTCTCATTATGCAGAAAATAAACACTGAGTTCAACTTCATCTTCTCTGAATTAAGCAATTCCCATTGTACAAGAATATTATTTACACATATCATATTCAGTAAAGCCTGTGTATCTTTCATTCAAATTTTCTTTCTTTGCCAGGAAAGATACATTCCCCTGCTTTGCAGCAGTAGAACTTTTGCCTCCATCAGGATTTATATAGATTTTCTTTACCATACTGTAGGGATAACTTAATATTTTGACATTTCAAAATAGATACATAACCTGAGTGGGCCAAATAATTAGGTGTGTCTTGTAAGGAGAACATCATAAATATATTAGCAGCCAGAAAATATAACCTAAGCTAAGGGTTTAGTTTTCTTCTCGTACCTTGTTCAAAACTCTTATAAATTATAAAAGACCTATACATTTCTAAATTGCAGCAACAAAAAGAAAATCAACCTCTACTGGTTACAAAAGTGGAGCCATTTGTTCATTGTCTTCACCTGTGTTTTCCTATTTTTTCTCCATTTTTCTTTTCTTTTCTTTTCTTTTCTTCTTTTCTCTTCTCTCTTCTGGGTTGAAACATCAAACAAATTTCAGGGAAAATCTATTCATTACACAATGATTTCAACTGAAGATACACATAGGAATTAGACCCAGACAAGTTAAAGACATTAAATAATCTTGCTAACTAAGTAACATTTATAATTAAGAGAATTATGTTTAAAGCTCTTTTTCACAAATAGTTAATATATGTAATTCCACAGATTAAAGTTGTGTACTTAAAACAAATCAAATGGCTCTCATTGAGAACTATAGCTCAAGTCAAACAATTAGGAATGTAAAAAATTTACAAATGGGGGTGAAGGTGTGGAGAAATGAATAGACGGAGCACAGAGGAATTTTAGGGCATCAAAAATATTCTGTATAATGCTATAATGGTTGATACATGTCACTGTATACCTTCAAACTGAGACAAAATCTACAGAACGTGTAACACCAAGAGTGAATGCTAATGCAAACTATGAACTTTGGGTGGTTAGGATGTGTCAAGGTAGGTTCACCAATTGTAACAATGTAGCACTCGGGGGTGGGGGCGGGTAACATTTGGGGAGGCTGTGCAAGTGTTGGGGGCAGGAGCACATAGGAAATCTACATATCTTCCTCTCAATTTTGCTGTGAACTGCAATTGCTCTAATAATGTGTTTTGAAAAATCCAAACACTGTTACTATTAATAGTAAAAAGTATAAATCCTATTCACTTAACATGACTTTAGCAACATCATCACCATTGTGATTGTGATCAACAACATAATTTATATGTGTTGAGTGATTAGGTTCCACAGGGGTAGTTACTGTAATTATCCATGTTTCCCAGCTAAGGAATTAGTGCAGATGTTGGATGAGTTGCACTAGAACACAGATAACATCTGCATGTCAAAGTCAAACAAAATTTTTCTGAGTGATACCTGTCTCTAAAAGGGGGAAGATAATTTGGGAGAATTTCAAAATCTATTTAATGCTAACTGAGTGGTAGAAGGGGATAAATTCCGAATGAACTTTTAACCCGTGAGAATGCAGGATAATACACTATTGCCCAATTCCAGCCCTTCTGTACTCACTGATACACAGCTGGGCAATTTAAGCAATGCAATCACAAACTACTCTCTGCTTTTTTGCAGTGAAGATGCTGGTAATTCTCTCTCTCTCTCCCTTTTTTTGATGTAAAATGTTACCAGCAGACTTATTGTATATTCACAGTTACTAATACCTCCCACCTCCAACTGTCCCTTACCCCCCAACCCATTCCCTTCCATGCTGAAAAAGATGTCAAATTTTCTCTAAAAATTAAACTAAAGTAAATAAGAAATTTCTTAACAGACACATGAAAAAATGCTCATCATCACTGGCCATCAGAGAAATGCAAATCAAAACCACAATGAGATACCATCTCACACCAGTTAGAATGGCAATCATTAAAAAGTCAGGAAACAACAGGTGCTGGAGAGGATGTGGAGAAATAGGAACACTTTTACACTGTTGGTGGGATTGTAAACTAGTTCAACCATTATGAAAAACAGTATGGCGATTCCTCAAGGATCTAGAACTAGAAGTACCATATGACCCAGCCATCGCATTACTGGGTATATACCCAAAGGATTATAGATTATAAATCATGCTGCTATGAAGACACATGCACACGTATGTTTATTGCAGCACTATTCACAATAGCAAAGACTTGGAATCAACCCAAATGTCCATCAGTGACAGATTGGATTAAGAAAATGTGGCACATATACACCATGGAATACTATGCAGCCATAAAAAAGGATGAGTTTGTGTCCTTTGTAGGGACATGGATGCAGCTGGAAACCATCATTCTTAGCAAACTCTCACAAGAACAGAAAACCAAACACTGCATGTTCTCACTCATAGGTGGGAACTGAACAATGAGGTCACTTGGACTCGGGAAGGGGAACATCACACACCGGGGCCTATCATGGGGAGGGGGGAGGGTGGAGGGATTGCATTGGGAGTTATACCTGATGTAAATGACGAGTTGATGTGTGCTGACGAGTTGATGGGTGCAGCACAGCAACATGGCACAAGTATACATATGTAACAAACCTGCACGTTATGCACATGTACCCTAGAACTTAAAGTATAATAATAATAATAATAAAAAAAAGAAATTTCTATGTTCTTAATCTAGAACACTTTGTATAGGCCTACACTATGCATGTGCTCCTACCAAGTGTTTTAGGTTGTATAAAAGTTGTCCTTGTTATTTACAATCATTTTCATAATGTTTATACAATTGTCTTAATGCAAAAAACTCCAAAATTTTTGTGTGTTCAGTTTTATTCCCCAAAGCAGTTTTTATGTAACATTAATTCAAAGCAGTATTAAAAGCTTCCATGTTTAAAAGGGGAGGTAAAATGTTTGCAAAATTTTTGAGACATTAAAGAAAAGTAAATTATAGATTTATCAGACCCTTTACTATGTTAGCTCACTGTTAGTCCCAAGAAAAAAAAATATGGAAGTTGTTGAATTTCACAACTTAAACTGGGCATGGATCTCACTAGGCCCTTAATTTTTCTGGAAGGGTCTCCTACAGGACTGATATTTCTGGAAACATATTTTGGAAAACATGACACATGAAAATGTCAATATTATTCCCCAAACATATACTACACTTAAAATAATTTTGCTTTTGTTCATATAACACCCCCATACCTAAAATATTCCTCCATTCTCCTGATCTTCCAATTTTACCTGACAAATTTTTATCCATTCTTTACCACCAAGATCAAATATCACCTTTTCTATCAAATATTGTTTCTTTACTTCCCTAGGCAAAAATAGTACTTCGCACATTTCAAATGTGTCTAATATGACTCTTATTTTTATAAAACTCTTCTCATCAAAAAATAACAACTCTAAGAGAAGAGAGAACATTTTTATCTGTGCTTATATTTTCATATTACTAGAGTAGATATTATTTTTAATATGGGGACTTTGCCTTCTTTATTTTGAAATCTTCTGTCCAGATGAGTATACCATCCGAAGCTGTGGGGGATACGAAGATAAAATGCTGCAAGCTGGACAATTTGATCAAGGCTTAGGGACCGTTTAGGTAAGCAGTCAGAGAGAAGAGTAAATAAGCTGATTGAGAACATATTTTAAAGTGCTTTAAATGCCTTAATAGTTTAGTATTTTCAATTTGCTAGGCAATAGGAAAGATTTCTGAGCAGGAAATAACCCAGCACGAAGCGGTATTTGGAGTGAGAGCTCTGACGGCTGAATTTAGGAGAGATAGTGGTTGAGTAACTGATTAGAAAACTGATTACAGCTAAAAAAAAAAAAAAAAAAAAAGTGAGAAGCAACGTTGGTCCAGACAAGTGTAACAATATTAGAAATGGAAAATAAGAATAAAATGTGATTTGATAGATATCTGAGGCACTTCATTGGTAAATTATGAAACTGGGTGAATGATCTAGGTGCTCAAGGAATGGGAGACATCAAAGATGACTATGGTGTTTCCCAAGGGATTTTCTTGAAATTTAGTAGTACCTTGAGATAAAATTAGTAATCGGATTATTTTATTTCATGACACGCAGGAGAAAAAGGCCTTGATATGATGAGATAAAAGGAAAAGGAGAGACTTGTGGGTAGTAGAGGTTTATAGCCCCATGTGCACTGTAAACAATAGTGAAGACATCTCATAGAATGACTCTTAACAATCTTTCTAGAAATAGCCCTGGCATATCCAGAAATAACTTGGAAACTAATGTAGAAGCAGTGATCATAATTAACACATTTCTGCTCAATTTTTTACTTTTAATGTATGTATGCTATTGGATCTTAAATCAATGATTTATATTTGTTTGACAACATAATTATAAAATAATTAAAATGACAATAATGAAACAAGGCACTACTTTTGCCCAGTATAAATAATGTGAAATCTTACCATATACCTAATTTAAATTTAGAACATTTCATTTAATTAAGTCTAATTTTAAAATAATAAAAATTCAACCTATTTTTCTACCTTTAAGCACCGAGGCTGTGTGCATATGTATTCCTCAGATCACAGAAGAGAGGAACATATCCTCTACCCACTCTGTCACCAACCCTCAATTCTTCACTGAAAATAGACTGAAACCCAGATGTCATTGGAATCTGTCGGCTATTCTAAAGTAAGCACTCCTGCTCTGCTGCTTTGAAAAGCAGCTGTCAAATGCCCTTGGCCTATATACATGTATGTATAGTGTATACAAGAAGCCATAGGGCATATATATTTAGAGCAGCATGATATTGAATGTGCTGAGTATCTCCTTTCCTGCTTTGGCCATGTCTAATGTGAGACATCACAGTATTTATGAAATTTCAGTCAGCTTTGTGAGAAGCACTCTCCTTTGTCACGTGTAGAAAGACTGAGATGGTCCTAAAAGCAAATTCGCTCTGAGTGTAAAAATCTCTCAGTGCCATCTTATTTAAGACATGTAATGACTCCTGCTAGAGACCTCCAAAAAGGAAGGTTCATAGATAAATTTAATTTACCTCGTTAATCAAAAGAAAAACTTCTATAATGTACCCAGAGTTCCTTTACTGGATGACTATTATTTATGTTTTTTGCAAGTTTATAATTCTATGTACATATTCACACTTAGTTGTTTTTATTCTAGACCTTAAAATTTAAATATCATATTTATGTCATAAAATGGGCATGCATTAATTTTTTTTTAAAATAAACAATAGAAATGTATTTCTACACTTCTGAATGCTGGAGAGTTCAAGACCAAAATGCCAATAAGTGTGGTGTCTGGTGAGGGCTACTGTCTGCCTTGTTGCTACATCCTCTGGAGGGATCAAATTCCATATCCTCACATGGTAGAAGAGACGGAAAGGATTGAACCAACTCCCTTGAGTCCTTCTGTAAAGGCTCTAATTCCATCCATGAGAGCTCTGCTCTATGACTTAATCACCTCATAAAGCCCCACTTCTTAATACTATCACATTGGTAAATAAGTTTCGACATATGAATTTTGGGGGACACATTCAGACCACAGCAAACAACTTTTGTGTGGAGTGTCACCATCTAAGCACCTCCTGTGGACAGCTTCCTCTAACTCCAAAGTTAGTTTACAGTGAATACTATTGGTGCCACGCCTCAGTGACTTCTTCAACATCCAGTGAGACACGGCTGTGCCCTCTCTGATGTGAACTGGATCTCAGCCATGAGTCAGGCATCTTTCTATACCTGCCATTTCCCCTATACATGCCATTCTTATATTCTTCTGTATATATACACTTTAAGTTCTAGGGTACATGTGCACAACTTGCAGATTTGTTACATATGTATACATGTGCCATGTTGGTGTGCTGCACCCATCAACTCTTCGTTTACATTAGGTACTTCTCCTAATGCTATCCCTCCCCCAATCCTGCATGCCTGGGCAGGCCCCAGTGTGTGATGTTCTCTGCCCTATTTCCATGTGTTCTCATTGTTCAGGTCTCATCTATGAGTGAGAACATGCGGTGTTTGTTATTATTTTTAAGACGCAGTCTCGCTCTGTTGCCCAGGCTGAAGTGCAGTGGCGCGATCTTGGCTCTCTGCAATCTTCGCCTGCTGGGTTCAAGCAATTCTCCTGCCTCAGCCTCCCGAGTAGCTGGGACTACAGGCATGCGGCACCATGCCAGGCTAATACTTTTGTATTTTCAATAGAGACGGGGTTTCACCATGCTGGCCAGGCTGGTCTCGAACTCCCTATGTTGTGATCCGCCTGCCTCAGCCTCCCAAAGTGCTGGGATTACAGGGGTGAGCCATAGCGCCCAGCCAATCTGATGATTTCAAATTTATATTTTATAAAGAATGTTTCAGTGGTTGCAATAAATTCCGAACACAAAATTGACACATGATACTTACTGATACATATTTTTAGAGCAGATCACAAGACTCTCAAAACCGTGTGAAAATCTGAGTCTATTTCATTCAAAATAAACTATCCTAAATTATTTATTTTGTTTTCTTTTTTTTTTTTTTTTTTTTTTTTTTTTTTTTTTTTTTTTTTTTTTTTGAGATGGAGTCTCGCTCTGTCACCCAGGCTGGAGTGCAGTGGCCGGATCTCAGCTCACTGCCTCCCGGGTTTACGCCATTCTCCTGCCTCAGCCTCCCAAGTAGCTGGGACTACAGGCGCCCGCCAACTCGCCCGGCTAGTTTTTTGTATTTTTTAGTAGAGACGGGGTTTCACCGTGTTAGCCAGGATGGTCTCGATCTCCTGACCTCGTGATCCACCCGTCTCGGCCTCCCAAAGTGCTGGGATTACAGGCTTGAGCCACCGCGCCCGGCCTATTTATTTTGTTTTCTAGTTTCTTAGTTACAAAACACATTTTGCCTGAATTTGTTTTCGCTTTTGTAGCTACTGTCTGCACAAATATAACAGTTACTCCCCAAATCCAGGCCTGGCATCATTTATTTTCTATGAGATTTTTCCCTAAGAACATAGCGTTTCCACTAAAAGAACAATAATTATGTCCCACATTTGAATGTACTCCTCCAAGTGTCCTCCATCAGGACAAATGCTCAATTAATGATGAGTTAGTTGATCTTTCTCTCATTCCTCCCACACACCCCTCTTCAAATCATTTATCAAATCATGACCGTTTTCCTCCATGGGGTTTTACATAACTGTCTTTTACTCTTTGAGGCCCACCCTCTTCTACTTTAATCAAAGCCACCATCAGATCATCCTAAAGCTATTGCAATTATCTGCTAATTGAATTTCCTCCCTCTAGACTTTTGGTAATTCAACCCATTGCATAATGGACTCCTGATTAATGTTCCTAAAATAGCATTTTGTTCATGTCAGACCCTGCTTGAAAATTAGTACTGCATCTCTATAAAATAAAATTCTATTTTTAAATTTTCAAATGTAAGATCCTTACCAGCTGGCTGCTACCTTCTTTCATTCAAAACCAATTTACTGAGTTCCTAGTATATGCAAGTTACAATTCTTGGCACTAGTGATTTTTGTGGAGAAAACAAGACAAAGAACTTACCCTCATGGAGAGAATATTCCAAGGAAGCATTGCTGTTCAAGTTCAAACCTTATTTCTTTGACTCTACACCAATGATCAGGCAATGCATACTTCAACTTTTTTTCACTGAGCAACTCCAATTCCACCCTGTTGTGACACCTTCGTTTGAAAAGGGAAATATTCATTCCTCACCTTCCCGTTCATCTGGAGAGGGAAATTCTCTCCTAGAGCAAAGGTTTTAGAGAGGACCTTTATTTCCTCAACCCCTTACTGAGTGCTCATAAAAGGAAAAATGATTTAACCGATGAATTGGTCATATAGCGATATGTAGATTGATTTCTGTGGCTCAACTCTTTTTTTTTTTTTTTTTTTTCTGGAGCAGCTTATTCTCAGGTTACAGTCCTCCTCTTCTTTGCAATAACTAGCCTGTTCCTGAAAGAAACAAAGACCTATGTTTTCTCAGCTCTGGCTGTTATGAGCAGATGTACTTAATAAAATGTGTAGGCAGTGTCAGGTAGCCTGCTTGTGTCAGTACATCTTGTCTCCACCTGGTATCAAGTTTATAACTAGTAGTTACATCTCACTCCTGTGTTCATATCTCTATTGATTCCAGATTTCCCCTTCCTGCTTTCACACACACAATCATTAAAACTTTCTTTTCACAAATTTTTGTAGCATAATACAATATAGCCAAGTTACTTGTGTCAATTTTCTCATTACCAAAGGTAAGCAATATTGGTATCATTTAATAAGTTTTTTTATGATTTGTCATCTATAAAATATTACATATAACCATATTTAATCCCTTAGGACTAAATTATACTTTGTACCTGGTATTTATATGTAATGATAAGATATTATAGCTTTATATTTTGTGGCTTAAGTGCTATAGAAATCTGTGGAGGGTACACAAGTAAGTCCAAAGTATCTGGAGATGCCACATAAATGTAAGAAAACTGATTGTGGATTAGGTACATTTCTGATTTAAACAGACCATGGATGGAAGGCAGATAGTTTGGGATAAGAATATTAGTAGCTGGTAAGAATAAAATATGAAATGAGCAAAAGTAGCATAGTGAGTTTATGGGAGAAGTATGGAGACAGAAGAAGAATGAAGACCTCTTTCTGGGAATTAATGAAAAATTAGTTGGTGGCAATGCTCAAATTATAAGTAGAAAAAATTAAGCACATTAATTTTAGACTGTGTGCCATAACACACTAATTTTAAATTGTGTGCCATAAAGACACAGTACTCATCTTATATCCCATGCTTTCTCATGCACATCTCATTCTCTCATGATGTTATATTAAGTTCATATGACTAGTTATGATCAATGCACTGTGAACAAAAGTGACATATGCCCTTTGTGGCCCAAGGTAGCTTAAGGTTTCTATGGCTGCTGTATTCCTATAGTTTTCTGTGTTGGGAACCAAGTGTTAAGACAGTGACATTAAATTGAAGAGCTATAGGTCCCTTTTTTTCACCACATGGAGGAAAACTCTAGCCACTGACAATAGATAGTATGTGAATGAGAAATAAGCACTTGCTATGTTAAGCCACTGGGATCGGTTGCAATGCCTAATGTCACCTAAATATAACAAATATAAATTGATTGATAATGAACTGAGAATCATGATAGACCAAATTTGATATTATTCAGATGATTATCTCATCATAAATTAGCAATAATGAGTAGCATCTAGCTCAAATTTAGATCTAGCTACTGTTTGAGTAACTCCCTTCCAGAGGGCTGAGTAAACATACAAGATGCTAATAAATCCTGCTAGCTAATTTTCCAATTAAATAAAGCCTCATGAGGGGTGAGGCATTACCTAATTTCTCTTGTGAGAAATATTTACTGAGCACCTGGCTATGTTGTATTGGGTGTGTAGTACGAATAGTCTACTGGGATGAATCAGATAATTTATCTGTACTTTAAGAGAATATGCGGTATTTGTATCAGTGACATAAAAACCTATAAAGAAAAGTTGGTATTAACAAAGTGGTGTTAATGAAATTTTTATTTGTGTTTTTCAGAAAAAAAAACATATCAGAGATGGTGGGATTTCAGTTAGTCATTAAAGGAGTGATAATGGGGTTTTTGAAGAAAAGTAGGAAGAGTGGCAAAAATAAAAAGCAAAAGTAGATACGTGAGATTAATTTCAAAGAACTGCGATTAGAACAATCTGACTGGCATGTATAATTGCTATGAAGTGGTAGAGAGCTCAATTACTTAAGTGAGATTTTGAGGGCAGAATTTGAGAAATATTAGAAGTTAGAAGTTTTTTAGGTATAAAGATATAAAATATTTTGAAGCAGGGAGTTACATGCGATATTACTCTAGATTCTTTCTTACAAACTGTAGGAAATGTTATTATAAAAATGTGTTATATAGCTCAGAATTGTGTAGGACCCTAAATTATGAATCTCCAGGTAGACTTCTGGGAACAAACCAGAAAATGCTGTAGAAGAGGTCTACAAGAAAACCAGCACTACCAGTTTTTGTATGGTTAACCTTTCTGGACCGGGAAATCAGCGTTAACTGTGAACACTGCTATTCATACATGTGTGACAATTATGTTCCAGAAACATCCCTGGCTGTCCTTGCTATCCCCAAACCCAAGTGCCTCCATTACCTTCTTAAATGCATTCTTGTCTGAATCGGACTTTTCTTACTTTAGAGTCAAAATGTTATACCAGGAAGTCTTGTTAGTGGACTCTGGGTCACCTGTCTATGCCCTGGCTGCACAGGAGTCTGGAAAAGCAATTTCCTGACTCTATTTTGGGAAGCTGGTATTTACAGGTAGAAAAAAATCCTTAAATATAAGAAATATGTTCAAAAGGCCTTAAGAATTAATTTTACAAGTGTCCCCTATGTATGTTCTTAGCTGTGTTTTTATTTTATTATATTTTATTTTAATTTAATTTAATTTAATTTTTTGAGATGAAGTCTCACTCTGTTGGCCAGGCTGGAGCATGCCTCCTGGGTTCAAGCGATTCTAACACCTCAACCTCCCGAGTAGCTGGGATTACAGTTGTGCGCCACCACACCCAGCTGATTTTTGTATTTTCAGTAGAGACGGGGTTTCACCATGTTGGCCAGGCTGTTATCAAACTCCTGGCCTCAAATGGACCGCCTGCTCAGCCTCCCAAAGTGTTGGGATTACAGGTATGAGCCATGGTGCCCAATTAAACTCGTGGAGATGGATGAACAATGAGGTAAAAGAGACAAAAATGTATGTTAGTTAAGAGACTATGGCAATAAAAAGCAACATGATCCTAAAGATAGCTCCTGAGAGAAAGTAATAAATGATGCTAAATAAAGGAAAATATATAAGGCTTAATTAATTATATAATAACATAATAATTAAATATATAAGGCTCTTGGGCACTGATTGAACTATAGAATGGGACAAAAAATAATCCAGTGTCCATATCCATGAAAGTTTGACCCTGTGTATATGAAAGATGATAGTACTAGGACAGTTAATAGGAAATGTAGGAAAAGGAGTAAATTTGGAAGAAGTGATGATTTGAGTTTCAAATACATTGAGAAGGAGATGAACTCACACAGCAAAATTATAAAATCAGAAAATTCAAAAAAATTGCAAAGTCCTAAAGCCATTGTTTTGCTTCAAAGAGTTTCTAAAATATCTAGTTTAAAGAGACCGAAAAAGCAGGATGTTACTTAGTACTTAGTTTTAGCTGGGTAAATAAAGGTCTAATTTAATTACTCGAGTTGGAGAAATTCACTATAGTGTTGTTAATGTAATATTCTCTAATTCCACTGTAGCAAAATCAGAGGAAATTAATTCCTTAGAAAGATTATGAGGTCTGTTAGGCATTGGGATGAACTCTGAAAGACTGGAATGTCCTCTGAAGATCTCTAAATAGGATAGCACTTCGGCCTCTCTAGTTTTATTTAGAAGTAATGCAAGTTGAAGTCAAAGGGTAAGAGACAGTGATCTAAGTGAGTTTTTAAAACCATCTGCAGTATTGTAGTTCTATAGTTTTTTTAAAGATTGCCCAATTTTCATGAAATTGCAGGTGTGGCATATGAAAGCCATTTCCTTCCTTAATGTATAAGAAGTTCTCATGATTGCTTTAGAAAACCCTCCTTCAAACCACAATTTCTTAATAAAACATGATCTTAAGCAGTCTCCAAGAGTAAGAGACAAAACTCTGTTTCCCACTATTTCACATGAAATTTTTTTTTGCAATTATCATGGATTTCTCAATCATAATGACCCCAAAGTAACAACAAAAAAACTGCTCTTTTATCGACTCTTAGAAAAATGACCCCTTAAGTTCAATATTGTCCTCAATTTAAATTCACCAGTGACCTGCTTAATTACGTAAGCTGCAGTTATTGTAGTCATTATTCTTGGTTAACCAAGAACAGACAGAGGAGAAAAAAAATATATTATTTGAAACAGTTGTGTTCCAGTAATTTGGAAATGTTTATGTCACTAATTTTGAGGAGTACAAAGATGTAAATAGTTAATAGTGAATATAAAGATCTGTCATTGCCAAAACTAGGGCAGTAATATACATATTGTTTTAAAAGTAAAAAGTGACTAAGATACTTTGTATTTCTGAAAAGAAAATAAGTAATTACATATTTGAAGGCTTCTGAGACAAAATTCCCCAGGAGATACATGTATTTAAAGAAGACTAACTGACAGACAACTATTCTCCAAAACCAGCTGAATAAATCAGCTCAGTAAAGACTCATAGGAATAGAAACTTTAATTTGTGGAGCTAATGTATCTGCAAGTCCTAAATTGGTCAGGTTAGCTTAATTGAAATGGTGACTGTGAAAGTTTTTTTTTTTTTTTTTTTTTTTTTTTTTTTTTTTTTTTGAGACGGAGTCTCGCGCTGTGTCACCCAGGCTGGAGTGCAGTGGCGCGATCTCGGCTCACTGCAAGCTCCGCCTCCCAGGTTCACGCCATTCTCCTGCCTCAGCCTCCGAGTAGCTGGGACTACAGGCGCCCGCCACCACGCCCGGCTAGTTTTTTGTATTTTTAGTAGAGACGGGGTTTCACCATGTTAGCCAGGATGGTCTCGATCTCCTGACCTCGTGATCCACCCGCCTCGGCCTCCCAAAGTGCTGGGATTACAGGCTTGAGCCACCGCGCCCGGCCCGACTGTGAAAGTTTAACAGACTCCAAGTATTAATATTTGCTGAGTATAAACTTGTAAGTTAAAAGGGAGCTAATAATTAGCTCTTATCCTCTGTAGAATCAGTATCCATAGTTTAAAAATGATTTGGGAGCAAGATGAGTAGGAAGACAGTGTTGATTTGTAAGAAAAAAAAAAAAACCTATTTTTTTCAAATAATGAATTAAGTTCAATCACACACTGACAACACTGATTTTTGTAAAATACCTTGGTGCTTGACTGAATATTATTAATTTGCCATATTGTCAACCCAAATGGCCCCTAAGAGTAAAGCAGGTGCTCAGGACAGCCTCACGTCTTCTGAAGATGAGTAGGAACCATTTAATTGGCATCAATAGTAATATAGTCATTCTCTTTGTTGAAATCACAGTGAAATATTTATTGAGCACCCACTCGATGCAGGGCATCCTACCAAAAGGTGAGCAGCTGCAGTCTCACTGACATGTGTAGGAGAACTCACCTCCTAAAGGTGGCCATACTACATGTGGCAAGAATTGCATGTCACGAGATTTTTGCACCCAAGCCTACCTATCTCAGCTCATGGAAATAATTCATGCAAAGACAGATTTAACACTTGCTAACAGTTCCTGTTTCTAATATTTGGATGAGCCTATCATCCAAATGTTAGATATGGTTCTGATTTGTGTGCAGCTGCTTTCATTTCACAGTTAATGTCAGTGTGAGTCTGGGCATTTTTCTTTTAATTGATCTGATCATTTAGACTCTGTGGTAGACAGAACAATTCCACATATTTCCCCATCCCCAATCACAAAAATGTGCATATCCTAATCACCAGAACCTATGGATATTTTACCTTATGTGTCAAAAAGATACTTTGTAGATTTAATGAAGCTAAGGGGTTTGAGATAAAGAGATTATTCTGGATTATCTCCTTGTTCCCAATGTATTCATATGGTATTTATAATAGTGTGGAAACAGGGTAAAGGTCAGAAAAAGGAGATGTGAAGATGACTCAAGATTGGAGTGCTGGCTTTGAAGATGAAAGGATCCAGGAGCCAAGAAATATGGGTGGCCTTTAGAAACCAGGAAGACAAAGAAATGAATTTTTCTCTAAATTCAAAGGACCACAAACCTGTGAATGCATTCGATGTGTCTTCTGCTCTGTGGAAATGTAAGAAAATAACTTTTCAGTATATTAAGCCACTAAATTTGTGGTAATATATTACAACTGTAACAGGAAATTAATACAGCTTTCCTCAAACAGCAGATGAAGGAATCTTTTTAATTTAGTTTTCAAAATAAAAGTTATATAAAATAAAATCACAAATATAGGTAACATTGTGAAACGGCTATCAAAATCAAGCTAATTAGCATGTTCATCACCTTACATAGGTGTATGTGTGTATGTGTGTGTGTGTGTGTGTGTGGTGAGAATACGTAAGATCTACTCTTAACAAATTTCAAGTATGCAATAACTTATTATTAACTATTGACACCACACTGTACATTAGGTCTCTAGAACATATTCACCTTATTGAAAAGTTTTTACCCATTGACTAACACTTTCCCATTTCCTCTTTCCTCCTTTCCTTGGTAATCATCCTCCTAACTCTCTGTTTCTATGAGCATATATCAAAACACTACTTTGCATAACTTAAATATGTATAATTTTATGTGTCAATCGTACCTCAATAAATCTGGGAAAATTACAGACATTAAGTCATATTAGTTTGATAGGTTTTAACAATTTTATATTCCACATAACCACCATGAGGATTAAGGTACAGATTTTTGCCATCATCCCATTTGTCTTTTCTGATCATAGACTCAATGCAGTTCTGCAAACCTTAGGCATGTCTGTTGAAACAGGTAGTTATACCAGTAAAGGGAAGTAAAAACAGAATACATCTTGAGTTACATAAATATTGATGAATGACTATTAGTATCCAACGGCAAAAAATAGTCTTCTTGAGCAGACCCTACTAGTAACCTACCAGATGTTCATTATCGCCTTTCTTTTTTAGCAGTTTTGTAATGAGTAACATATTCAGGTTGAAAAGTTATATTTTCTGGTATTCTGTGCAGGTAAGGTTGGCTACTTGATAAAATTTGGGTCCTTGGGATGTAAATAAAAATTTGTCTGAACTTTTTTTCTCTGTATTTTTTCCTCTCTCAATTTGGTCATAATCCTTCTGCTGTACTGTTTCTTCTTTTAATTGACTGGAAGGAAAGCATTATTGCTACAGTTGGAGCAGCCATTTATTTGGGGAGAATAGCTGAAGGGCTGAGACTACCACTGTAACCTCATCCTGTTCATCCTTGAGCTGATTACTCTACTACAAGGTATCTTTATTTTCAGCTTTCTTGTTAAACATGAACAATAAACCCTTTGTTAGTTACTAAGCATCAAATCCTAGTCTTAGCTAATATACTTGCCTAAAGATATTTATAATCTTTAAACATGCTAGAATCAAAGTCACAAAATAACTAACAATAAAATAAAATATCTCAGGCTGAGTTTACATTGAGTGGTTCTGGTATTAACTGCCACAGATTCATACAGTTCTAGTTATGAAGGAAAATCTCATACAGAATTGAAACTGGAGCTAGGCACCTAACTTGAAAATAAAAGAGTAAAACACATAAACTGGGAGAAAAAAAAAGATGGTATTCAGTACCACAAAGGTGGCATGGACGAGACTGTGGACAAAGGTATTCTATAGCTATGCTTGGAAACACAGCCAATAGGGTTTTTGACTTTGAAAGTGTGGTGTATTAACTTGCCCTGTATACACTTTCTAATCGCTGGAAACTTTACATTTTTAACACTGTCCTATAATATTTTTTATTCAATATTTATTTTATTCTAGCAATTTAGTACAAGCAATATATTTGTTCAATATGTTTTCTGAGTTCTAGACATGTCCTTGACACATAGATGATAATCAGTTTTTGTTGAATAAATTAATACATGTATTTGGAGCAGTGATAAGAGATAAAAATGAAGAAATAACATGTTATATAATTGTGGAGATCCTCAACACAAGATATTCTAAGGGCAAAAATATTTTTTGAGCTAGAACTTGAAAAACATGTAGTGGTATTTTTCAAAATTAAATTATCACTGGTTCAATAATACATCAAAGAGAAAAGAACGGATCCCTAGTTAGAAAATCTATAGAATCTACTAAGATAGAAATGAATGTGCCCTGAATTAGGACAATGAAATAAAGAATCTAAACAAGGAGGCAAAGGAAAACATTTAATAATGAAGGATCCATAAAACAATAAATGTATATATGCAGAGAAAATCAGATTTTTTCAATATTACAATTAGAGAAACGGAGTAAATAATACCATCTTTTTCAGAAATAGGTAATTTGGTTCAAGTTAATGAAATACGTGTGGCTTTGTATATGCTGAGTTTGTGAGATTGGAGATGAAGGTGTTGAGGGGAAGTGATCAGCAGGTATGTAGATGTGAAGATGAGATTTACAGAAAGGTAAACTTGAATAATTTTTAGCTAAAGAAGTTTAACTACTAATAAACTATTAGAAAAGAACTGATCAAAAACAGAGCTTTATGGTCTTACGACATTGGAATATGATCTCCCTAATGAGATTTTAGTAAAAGAGGTCATTTAGAGTGACTGAGAAGGAACTGATAGCTAAAAGGGGAAATGTAATCGAAGAGTTTCAAATAAAAAAGATAACCAACTTAAAAAATGCCATAGAGAGATTAAAAAAAAAAAACTAGTTGTTCAAAGAACTCTGATTTCAATAATAAAAGAGGATTTTTTTTTTGTTGCTGTTGTTAAAGAAAGAAATGTCAGTAATAGTGTGCGAGAATAAGTGGTTCTTGAAGAAATGAAAGTGGTGCACAGAGGTTATTCTTTGATGATTTGGGTAGTAAAAATAGAGAACCATGTGAGATGGTATCTTGAAGCCATGTTTGTATTGAAAACTAAAAAATGTCTGAGAATTTACCGTATTTTCTAGAAAATAATTTAGCCTGCTACAATTTCATGAATGCTGACACAAGATACAGACTGCTGGGTGAGAAACAGAGAATGTTACTACTCACAGCAATAGCTTTGCATCTGTGGATTATCAATATTAGCATCAGTACCTAGGGTCCTAATGCTAGGTGATTTGCATGCACATATATTAAGTTTAATTACAGAGAAAGAGTCAAGAGTTCAGGTAACCCATTTATAATTGTCCATAAGCTTGTCTGAGCTTTGTGATGATTGAAGATATTATCATTATAACACTGCACATTAAAGAAACTTGCTCCTTGTTCCAAAGGAAGATGCTCTCTCTCTCTTTTCAAAGCTGCTTGTTATTTAAAAAAAAAAAAAATCGTTGAAAAGATAGTTCAGAAGAAAGTCAATCAATGGCTGGGCTTGCAAGACATGCAGAAATATGAAAGATCCATGAAGAAATCTCTCTCAATAATTAGTTTGGAACATAAATATTTAATATATGAGAAACTTTTGAATATTTGTTAGCAGAAGGCAAAATCTCTAGAGAAAACATTTATTAATATTGGAGGACAGAGAAATAAAAGTCCTTAAGGAAGTGACTTAGATTACCATTAAGCAGATATGAAAGTAACATTGCCAGAAATCAGTAGATTTGGTGATACTTTAGTTTGAAGGAAAAAAAATCGAAGAGCCATGTCAATATTTATAGAAAATTAAAAACTGAAGCAATTTTCTGTGACTAAGTAGATGTGGAGAAGATAAGATTTCAATAGGCATATATCACAGCCTAAAATATTACCTGAACTATGAAACAAAGAAAAAATTAGGTTTGTGGACATGCTGCAAACTCAGCAGCAATAAATCCTGTTTATAGAGTATTGTCAAATTTAAGCATAAGGATGTGTATTACTTTCTTGAATTCTCTCAGACAGGTTTGTGAGTAAACATGGGTTTCACCAGTAGTGAAACTTGAAACTGAGAACTATATGATGAAATGTATTTAGCTACTGAGTCACAGGAATAGAAGAAAGATACTTAAACATGAAAAACCACAATTCAACCTCAGGGAGATTACAAAATATAACTTAACTGTTAACATCTTTATGTTTTGACAATCATCTATTTTTAGGTTTATTTAAAGGAGAATATGTAAAATGGACTGATCAAGTTATTCTACTCTGGGCACTTATAGCCCAGTAGTTACATTGCTGTGTGGTCACTTGGATTAAAGTATCTCTGTTTCCTGTATTACCTAATTTGTTTTTCCTTTAATTAGAAATTCAAGCAAATTGAAATGATTTGGAAAAACTGATCATGTTATATATAAACTTAAAAGGTGATTTACTAAGCAGTTAAGTTAAATTTCTCAACTAATCATTGACACAATTATGAAGTGAGCTTTAACAATTGTGTTCTTCTCATCAGCGTGTTAGTAAGAGATCATTAATGTCCCATTTCCATTTGTTCTTGGCAATTTAAGCAGTTTATATACCCACAGATCATGACAGAGGAATCCTATAAACGTCTCCTGCAGAGAATAGCTCCTATATCTGTTATCCTCCGAGTGGTTTTGGGGGAAATCCCAGCTTACCACCGTATAAGCTGTGTTCTTAGATGCTGGACCCTGTCTTTCTGCCCTATCATAGTCTCAAGACCACAAGTTCTAATACCAATACTTTCTTTGAATTACTAGTACCATTCTCATTTGTTCCTTCATTGTTCTGCAATTCAAGATCATTCAGCACTTCCAGTGGAAAAAAAAAATCCATGCTAATTTATCTAGAGTGTGTTCATTATATTCCCAGTTTTTTCCTTGTATCGCATACGTTTAGATCCATATTCGGAAACCTCTACGCTTTTTCAATCCTACTGCAAGTAATCATTCGTGTCTTGCATATTTATGATGTAATACTGTAGCACAGTTTCAAAAGCTTTTTAATTTATTCAATAATTCTTTCCAAGGCTTTGTTGCTCTTGCTGCAATTTCTCAAAAATACATTTTGTTTTTGCAAAATAGTCTTCATACTGTATATATTTCAATATTCACATACTTCATTGTTCTGTGCTTTGTACATTTCTATATATCTATGAATGGGTTTTTTCTCTTTCTCCAGTTCTCCCTCTTTCTCCCTTTTTCTTTTACTCGCTCCTTCACTGATTGTCTACTATTAAGATGCCAGCATTTATATCATCTACCTTGAAGGCTCCACACTTTCTTATCGACTGTCCTTCGATTCTTTCATACTATTATCATTTTTATCGCACTTATTCGGGATGAAAATAACTACTAATTTTACCTTGAAATATGTTTTGAAATTGAAAGAAAAAGGCTAGCTCCCAAGCAAACCAAACCTCTGAAATAATGTAAGCACTCTTGTCTCTGTGGTGTGCGTTTGTTTCTCGACTTTATTTAGACACTCTAGCAACCACACACAACTTTACTTCAAAGATATTGGACTACCTCTCCATGGATTTACAAAATGTGTGCTTTGACCAGGAGGTGACACTATAAACATTTACCAAACAATGTGGCACAGGGACTGGACAATACAGAGAAACTGCAGCTGAAGTCTAAAGCTGAGTTTTATGGGCTGCTTACTTTGACACCAACTAGTCCAGCTGTTACTTAGGGTGAGAATAGGAAACAGGACCTTGGTAGTTAGGGATGAGACAAATTGATGCCATGGATGGTTACTGGCAAACTGGGTCAGACTAATTTCCATATTATAACAGTGAAGGCCATGCCAATGCACTCTGGCTAAATATTAGCCATACCATAACCCCTTGCTACTTTCTTTTATTTTCTTTTTTTCTGAGATGGAGTCTCACACTCTGTCACCCAGGATGGAGTGCAGTGGCGTGATCTTGGCTCACTGCAACCTCCACCTTCCAGGTTCAACTTATTCTCCTACCTCAGCCTCCCGAATAGCTGGGACTACAGGCGTACACCACCATGCTCGGCTAATTTTTGTATTTTTAGTGGAGACAGGGTTTCACCGTGTTGGCCAGGAGTTCTCCACCTCATAATCCGCCCACCTCGGCCTCCCAAAGTGCTGGGATTACAGGTGTGAGCCACTGTGCCTGGCCACTACTTTTTATCAGTAAAAAATTCCAAAATAAATCCATTTAGTATTGTTTACAAATTTACAACTTAAAATCCACCTGGACCTTTTGTTAATAGTTTAATACAGGGATCAGACTTCTGCCCGTCTAGATAAAAATCTCTAGAGGAGAAGTCTGGATAGTTACAGATTTCACAATCACAGCAGGCGATATTTATTACTAGGGAAGTTCAGAAAAGAGTGACTTTATGTGATCCTCACTACAGCTTTATAAATTGGACAGTACAGAAGTTATGACGCCTATTTTCAAAAGAGAAATTGAAACACATCCAGATTTCATAAGTTGTATAATAATAAGAACCAGGTCTTCTGTTTCTAATTACAATAGTCTTCTGATTACTAGATCAGATTATTTCCTTGGACTGAAAATCTATAAAAACTAGTAGCTTTTCTCCTCAAACTTTATTTTTGTGTGTTTATTTGTTTTTTTCTCAATGCCGTATTTTTATTCTAGAAAATCACCTATTTGAAAATCATTTAGCATTCTTTGTATTTGTGCTCTTTTCAAAAGTAAATATAAAATATGAGCTTCATTAGCAAAATATTAGGAATAATTTTTATCATTGAGGTTCTTTTGTAAATGAAAATTAATACAAAATAGAAAAACTTTAATTCATCTAAAATACACATGAATTTAAAAGTAAAATGAAAATAATATTGAAAAATAATGGCTGTTTATCATCTCTCTTTTCATCACTTATCTGTGCTACGGAGTACTGATTTTGATGGTGGACTTTTTAGAAATAATTATAGAGAATTTGTTAGCCTGTTTGTAAATGACTTGTTTTATTTTCTTGCTTGAGTTTATTATATATTGTTTTCAGTCAGTAGAAGACTAGTAGGTATCGCAGGTATCAAATATATACAGAGGACAATGGACAACATTAGCTGTATGAGTTCAGTTAATGAATAGTTAATGAATTATTGAAACTGGGCAATGCAATACAAAATCTGAAAGTTGTGGCATGTCACACATTGAAAAATCTGAAGGTGGTGACATGTCACTCACTTCTAAGCCATCTGCTAGAGAATTCAGTCCAAGTCACTTTGCCAATTAAAAAAAAAATATTGTCAGGCCCATGAGTAACCAACTGGAAAGACAGGCATTGCACTAGACTGTTCTGAACTTTCAGATGAAAAATGTTTTTATATTGACTAGGACATCAATGGAAAACTGGATAAGTAGATATATCAATGTGACTGTTAAACTCAAATGTTGAAAATTAGGAATCCATCATTAGATGGATCATTTTGTCTCAAAAGAAAGAATTTAGATTTGGGCCAAATCATATGAGGTTGTTTCTGAGGACTTCATCCTTCACTTAGACATAAAAGGTGTTTGAGTGGCTAAACAAATTGAGCAATTTGCTGAATATTTCAGAGATTGTTGAAAGATAAAGTTATATAAGGTCATGATGCTAGAGCAATTGAGAATTGTACTTGTTTATTTGTCTTATGTGGATACTCAATCCAGTTTTCTTCAAAATGAGTTCATTGAATCACATATTAAAATTATTACAAGGTTTGTCATAAATGCATATTCCTGAGCTTCTCTTAAAAAATGTTAACTAACTGCTATCTCCACATTGATTATGAGCATTCAAGATGATTCGCATGAACAATGAGATTTTAGACTCATCGCTTTGTATTTATTGAATTAGGTGTTTTTCTATAGGACCATGTCCTAAATATTTATAGACAAGGTTCATACTTCTATAAATATTCAAATTCACTATGTGATTTGAAGAGAATTGGAAGAATTTCTACTCAAAAGACAAGGCTACTATAAATTCACCACCAAACCTGAAATTCATTTTGTAAGATTTATTTCCTCAGATTAAATCAAACTATATTTACACATCCTCTTTGACTGAGGCTTCTCTTAAAGGTAAGTAAATATTAATAAACATGATAGGAACAATTTTAACACTCTGCTAAAAGTTGTTTATTAGAAATCTCCCCTCCATAGGTGCCTGAGAGCAAGGAATCAGGGAGTGAATGTTTTGATGATAAGACAGAACACAGTAGTATATTTTTTACCTATACTGTACTTACATTTTGCCTTTTATTGTAATTAGTTATGTGTACATGTGTAATCTGACCTTCTGGCTCATAATTTCTTAAAAGGCAGGGGATGTTTTCTTCATCTTTCTATCTCCAGGGCTCCAGGGCCTGCTGGAGTGTTTGACACATCATGATTTATTATTTGAATAACAATATCTTTATATCTTAAGGGAAAAAACATGGCTTAATGTTTGGGGAAAACCAAGCTACTGAGATACTATGGTAGGCTACCTTAAAAAAGAAGCCAAGAAAATCAAAAGGTGAGAGGAAAAATAGAGGAAAACATGAGATGCATTTAGATGTTTTTAAAATTTTGTCAGAATTAATGATTTATTCAAGAATGTAAGCTTTACCTCTGTATCTGATTATTTTAAATAAATATACTATATATATATGTGTGATACACATATATAATATACACATGTGTATGTGTTATTAATAACTGCAAAATTCTCCTCTATATTAAATTTAACTAAGTGATTGTTTTGTTTAGTGGTAGCTTTATAAAACATGCATATATTTTATTTTTAACTAAATTAAGCATTTATTGAATAGCTATTCAACAATCCATCATTGTTTGCAAAACACTAAGGTAAATCTGGAGAATTTTGGAGTTAAACAAGTTATTTCTTAGGAGGTCACACCATCTATTTGAGAATTGACTAGAAATCATAAACTGGTTTTGTAGATTAAGATTAATCAACTAGTTACCAAGAGTCTATATTGGTAAATAATTTTGTTGATCAGAGGATGAGCATGAAAATAGTAGTTACCTAACTGAACTCACAGGTGATTTATGATGTTGAAAAAAGCAATATGCATTAGAATATTTTGTATACATTAAAGCATATTCACATTTTATAATCAATGTCAAATATTAAAATTATAGCATTAAGGGTTTTGGGGGGTTCTTGAGAAAAGTTTGTAAGTAGCTTCACAATTTAATATTCATGTTTCTTATTCAGTAATATTTTAGTTGCTGTCTTCTGGATAGGCACACTAGGGGAGCAAAAAAAGTGATGTAAGATCCAAACAATTGAAAAGATCAGAGATCGAACTTTAAGATTTTTGTATGTGTGATGCATCTCTGTTCACAGTTATTTGCAATTGCCCTATTCCAATTCTGTTGCTAAATATCTAAAAAGAAATTACTGATTTCTTTTTTCATTAAGTTCACATCTTTTAATATGTGACTAGTAGGAAAAGAAAAATGTTTAAATACTACAGATTTCAAATGTTTTCATAAAATCTGGAAATTCAGATTCTGGTAATACAAGCATATTATCCTTTTTTTGCTTTGATTGATGTAGTGATACTATGACTGCTATCACTAAAAATTTTGCTCACTAATTAATTATTGTGGTAAGCTGAAAAATGATATCCCCAAAGGACATTAGTATATCCATATCCTAATTCCTAGAATGTGTGAATGTGTTATCTTCCATTGCAAAAGAGGCTTTACAGGTATGATTAGTTCAGAAGTTTGAGATGGAGAGATTATTCTGGATTATCCAAGTACGACCACTGTAATCACAGGGGTCCTTTTAAGAAACAAGTAAGAAAGGCAGGATTAAAGGAAAGGATATGATGACAGAAGCAAAGGCTGAAATGACTCAACTGCTTACTGGGTGCCACAAGCCAAGAAATCTGGGCACTATCTACTCGCTAAGGAAATGGATTATCCCCTAGAGTCTTGAGACAAAAGATACACTGATACCTTAATATTAGGACTTCTAACATCTAGAAATGTAAGACAAAAAAAATAGGTTTTTTAAAGTCACTAAATTTTTCACAATTTGTTATAACAATGATAAATCTAACAATCCTCAAATAGTCATAATCATAATTTTATTGAACAGCAAAAATAATGGAGAAAGCAAGCTGGTTAATTATGATTTTAGTGTATTGAGCCATCATGCTGGCATTTAAATCTCCCCTCCATGACTTACTAGATGTGTCACATTGACAAATATTTCCCTGTCTGTACAGTAGGAATAATAATAGTACTTCTCTTATAGGATTTTTAAGAAGACTAAATGAGTTAATAAATTTAAAGCTGTTAGAATGGTGTATGTAGGTTCTCATAAAGTCTAAACTGCCATTAATCATTCTATTATCATTGTTATTAATGTTATGATCATCATTTGCCCAATTTTTAAATAAAATATCTGAATTTTACTCTATAGTGACTATTTGATGGAGAGGATATCAAAATATCTTTTAACAAATCTCTGACTTTGAGGAGCTTAAAATCATGAGAGAGAGAGGTAGAGGATGCACCTCATATACTACAGGGTAGGGTAAAATATTGTGGATATCATCAATGTTTTTCTCTCTTCCCATCCTCCTGCTTCTGAGTCTGGCAAGTTTAAAGGGTAGCATATTGTGTATCTGTCTTTCACTGTACAAATGTTTCAATTGTAGTGCACTTTTGACCCAGTTATATAAGGACAATTTCCTTTAAATAGAAATATAAATTGTTTGAGGAGAAACAGGAGTGTTGGACTCTGCTATGTGTTGGATTGCTTTCCATAAATTCCTGCCATTATCACATTGCTTATCTATTGTCACATACATTATCTGATATAGACATAAGCTCAGTTTTAGTTGTTAGTAAAAAATAAAAACAAAACAAACAACAACTGTAGAAACTATGTTTTATACTTGTGGTAGACCACCTATTCTGGTAATAGCTCTCGTACTTTTTTTGAATTATAAAATAACAACTTAGGACTATAGATAAAGTCTTAGATATGAAACAAGAAAATAATAACAATTTTTGAGTCCATGTAGCAATTTTTCTCCAAAATTAAATTTCACCACCCTTTGATGGATTAAACAGCTACCATTTTCAGATGCCATCTAGAGGATAAAGAAGATTGAATGTTGAATGATCCTTCATCAAAAAAAAAAAAAAAAAAAAAAAAAAAGAAGAAGAAGGAAAGAAAGAAAAAGCATCACCATCAGAAAAACATATTTAGCAAGTGCTTTTTGTTGTTTTGATTTGTTTTACATGCAGGTTGCACATTTTGAGTACCAACAAAAAATATAGTTTTAAAATTGGACTCAATTTGTATATGTGTGAATGAACAGCTAAATGTAGGCATCTTCACCAAAATAAGGTGCTGGGATATGGGCATCTCAGCCATTCTCATGCCACTGTCCGTTAGCCACCAATCAACAACTTAGGAAGGTCACAAATTCAAATAAGTCAACTTATCATTGGCTGAAAAAAAAAAGTTATTAAACTGCTTTTGTTTGAAGTTAATGAATGAGCATGAATTAGAAATAACAAAATAAGCCAAAATATTAAGATAATCCTATGAAAGGGAAAGACCATAAGAATTTTAGAAATTTTAACTTGTGTTCTTAGCTGTGTAAGGTTCTCAGATAACCATTCAAATAAAGCTTATACTTACTTTTACATATCTAGAGTGAATATGCTGGATGCATCTCAGAGTCAACGACTTTTTTAAGATTTTTAAAATAACTTTTGTGGGTACATAGAAGGTGGATATATTTATGGAGTATGTGAGATATTTTAATACAGCCACGCAATGCATAATAATCATATTGTGGAAAATGGGATATCTAAGCCCTCAGGCATTTATCTTTTGTATTACAAAATATCTATTTATAATCTTTTAGTTATTTTAAAATGTACAATTACATTATAATTGACTATAGTAACCCTGTTGTGCTTTCAAATACTAGGTATTATTCATTCTTTCCAGCTATTTTTCTGTACCCATGAAACATCCCCACTCTCCTCTCCCTCCCCTAACTTTCCTTCCCAGCCTTTGATAACCATCCTTCTTTTTTTCTGTCTCCACAAGTTAAATCATTTCCATTTTTAGATCCTACAAATAAGTGAGAATATGCAATGTTTATCTTTCTGTAGCTGCCTTATTTCACTTAACATAATGATCTCTGATTCCAACTATGCTCTTGAAGTAACAGAATATTGCTCTTTTTTTATGGCTGAATAGCAGACCATCGTGCACAACTAAGATACTTTCTTTAACCATTCAACTGTTGCTGGACACTTAGGTTGATTTTAAATCTTGCATACTGTGAACAATGCTACAATGAGCATGGGAGTGTAAATATTTCTTCAATACATTGATTTCCTTTCTTTTAAGCATATACCTAGTAGTGAGATTTCTGAATCATATGAAAGCCCTATTTTTAGTTTTTTGAGGAACCTGCCTCCAAACTGTGTACCACAGTGCTTGTACTAATTTAGATTACCACCAACAGTGAGGGTTCCCTGTCTTCCACACATCCTTACAAATATTTGTTATTGCCTGATTTTTGATAAAAATATTTTAACTGGGATGAGATTACACCACATTGTAGTTATGATTTGCATTTATCAGATTATCAATGATGCTGAGCAACTTTTCATATGTGTGTTTGCCATTTGTGTGTCTTCCTTTGAGAAATATCTATTCAAAGCTTTTGCTTTGATTATTAGATTATTTAGATTATTAGATTTTTTTTCCTCTAGAGTTGTTTGAGCTCCTTGCACATTCTGATTTTTAATCCCTTGTCAGAAAGGTAGTTTGCAAATATCTTCTCCTATTCTGTGGGTTACCTCTTCATTGCATTAATTTCCTTTGCTGCACAGAAGCTTTCCTTTGCTGCACAGAAGCTTTGTTCCTTTTTACTTTGGTTGCCTGTGCTTGTTGGATATTGCTCAAGAAACTTTTGCCCAGAACAATGTCCTGGAACATTCCCCCAATGTTTACTTCTAGTAGTTTCCTAGTTTGAGGTATTAGATATAAGTATTTAATTCACTTTGATTTGATTTTTGTATATGGTGAGAGAGAGGGGTCTAGTTTCCTTCTGTATATAAATATCCAGTTTTCCCACGACCACTTACCGAAGTATCTTTTCCTCAGTGCTTGTTCTTGGCACTTTTGTCAAAAATGAGTTCGCTTTAAGTTTCTGGATTTGTTTCTGGATTTTCCTGTTCCATTGGTCTATGTGTCTGTTTTTATGCCTGTACCATGCTGTTTTGGTTATTATAGTTCTGCAGTATAATTTGAAGTCAGGTAATGCAATTGATCCAGTTTTGTTCATTTTACTCAGGATAGCTTCGTCTATTCTGAATCTTTTTTATTTCATATGAATTTTATTTTTTTCTATTTTTGTGAAGAATGTCACTGGTATTTTCATAGGGACTGCATTGAATATATAGATTGCTTTGGGTAGCAAGAATCAACAATATTGATTCTTCCAATCCATGAATATGGCATACCTTTCCACTTTTTTGTGTCCTCTTCAATTTCTTCTATTAGTATTTTATAATTTTTATCGTAGAGATCTTTCACTTCTTTGGTTAAGTTAATTCCTAGGTGTTTAATTTTATGTATGGCTATTGTAAGTAGGATTATGTTTTTGATTTCATTTCCAGATCTTTCACTTTGGGCATGTAAAAACGCTACTAATTTTTGTATGTTGATTTTGTATCCTGTAACTTTACTGAATTTGTCAGTTTCATATTATTTTGGTGGAGTCTTCAGGTTTTTCCAAATATAATATCCTATCATCTGCAAAAAAAGATAATTTGACTTCTTCCTTTCCAATTTGAATGTCTTTATTTTTTTCTCTTGTCTGATTGCTCTAGCTAGGACTCCCACTACAATGCTAAGTAATAACAGTGAAACTGGACATCCTTGTCATGTTCCAGATTTAACAGGAAAGGCTTGCAGTATTTCCCCATTCACTATGATACCAGCTGTGAGTTTGTCATATATAGCTTTTAGTAGGTTTCTTCTATACCCAGTTTTTTGACTTTTTTTATAAAGAAATATTTAACTTTATCAAATGCTTTTTAAAACATCAATTGAAATGATTATATGGTTTTTGTCCTTCATTCTATTAATACAATGTGTCACATTGATTAATTTGTGTATGTTGAACTATAGTTACATTCCTGGGATATATCCCACTTGGACATAATCAATGGTCTTTTTAACGTATTGTTGAATTTGGTTTGCAAGGATTTTGTTGAGGAAATTTGCACCAACATTCATCAATGATATTGGCCTGTAGTTTTATTTTCTTGATATGTCTTTGTCTGGTTTTGGCATCAGGGTAATAATGACCTCTTAAAGTGAATTTGTAAATATGTTCGGCTCCTCTATTTTTTGGAAGACTTTGAGTAGGATTGTTATTAGTTCTTTAAATGTTTCATAGAATTCAGTGGTGAAGACCTCAGGTCTGAGGATTTTTTTTAAACTGGGATAATTTTTATTATGGCTTTGATCTTATTACTTGTTAATGGTCTGTTCAGTTTTTAAACTTCTTCATGTTTCAATCTTGGTAGGTTTTATGTGTCTAAAAATTTATTCATTTTTTTTCCTAGATTTTGCAATTTATTGGGATATAGTTGCTCATAGCAGCCACTAATGATCCTTTGAATTTCTGCAGCATCAGTTGTAATGTCTTCTTTTTTATCTCTAATTTTATTTATTTTGGTCTTTTCTCTTTACTTGTTAATCTGTCTAAAGGTTTGTCAATTTTGTTTATATTTCTAAATAAACTTTTGTTTCATTGATCTTTTGTATTGTTTTTCTCATTTCAAATTTATTTATTTATGCTCTGATCTCTATTATTTCTTTTATTTACTAATTTTTTATTTGGTTTGCTCTTGCTTTTCTACTTCCTTAAGATGCACCATTAGGTTGTTTTTTGAAATTTTTCTCCTTTTTTTAATGTAGGCCCTTAGCTATAAGTTTCCTTCTTATTACTGCTTTTATTGTTTCCCATATGTTTTGAGATGTATTGTTTCTATTATCATTTGTTTTAAGAAATTTCTCAATTTCTTTTTTAATTTCTTCATTGACTCACTGGTCATTCAGGAGCATATTGCTTAATTTCTACGTGCTAATATGGTTATTGTTATTGATTTCTGTTTTTTTTTATTCTATTGTGGTAATAGAAGTTGCTTGATATAATGTCAAATTTTTGAAAGTTTTAAGACTTGTTTTGTGACCTAACATACAATCTATCCTTGAGAATATATCCATATGCTGAGGGGATAGATGTATATTCTGTAGCCATTGGATAAAACATTTTGTCAATATCTAGGAGGCCTGTTTGTTCTGTAGTACAGACTAAGTCCAATATTTCTTTGTTGATTTTCTGCCTGGGAGATCTGTCCAATGCTGAAATTGGAATATTAAACTCTCCAGCTATGATTGTATTTGGGTCTATTTCTCTCTTCATGTCTAATAAGATTTGCTTTATATATCTGGGTACTCCAGTTTGGGGTACAGATATATTTAAAATCATATCCTCTTGCTGAGTTGACTCCTTTATCATTATATAATGACTTTCTTTGTCTCTTCTTATAGTTTCTGACTTGAAATTTCTTTTGTTTAAGTATAACTACTCCTGCTCTTTCGTGGTTTAAATTGAGATGGAATATCTTTTTTCATGCTTTTATTTTAAGTCCATGTGTGTCTCTATAGGTGAAGTGTTTTCTTGTAGGCAAGAAGTCATTGGGTATTGTATTTATTTTCATCCATTCAGCCAGTCTATGTCTTTTGGTTGGAGAGGGTTTAATCCATTTATATTCAATAATGGTATTGATGAGTAGGGATTTACTTCCACCATTTTAGTTATTTGTTTTCTGCTTCCTTTGCAGTTTTCTCTTCCTTCTTTTCCTCCTTTGTGTCTTCCTTTTAGAAAAGGTAATTTTCTCTGGCGATATATTTTATTTTTTCTCTTCTATTTTTTGTGTTTTTGTTGATTTGAGGTTACCATGAATCTTGTAAATACAGTCTTACAACCCATTACTTTAAAGTGATGACAATTTAACACTCATTGGATAAACAAACCAACATGCAAAAAGAAAACTAATAAAAACTTTACACTTGAATTCTTCTCCTTGTTTTTTTAACATTAGGTTGCTTCTCTTCATGTCTTATTGTAGTGTCTATGTCTTGAAAAGTTTTGTAGTTATTATTTATTGGTTCATCATTTAGACTTTCTATTTAAATCAAGAGAAGTTTACACACCACAGTTACGATGTTATAATATTCTGTGACTTTCTCTGTGGTTACTATTATCAATGAGTTTTTTTACCTTCATATTATCTCTTCTTGCTCATTAACACCCTTTTCTTTCTGATTGAAGAACTCCTTTTAGCAATTCTTGTAGGACAGTTCTGGTGTTGATGAATTCCTCAGGTTTTGTTTGTCTGGGAATGTCTTCATTTATCCTTCATTCTTGAAAGATATTTTTGTTGTATATACTATTCTAGGATAAGAGTTTTCATCTTTCAGCAACTTAAATATGCCATGCCATTCTCTCCTGGCTTATAAGGATTCTACTGAAAAATATGCTGTCAGGTGCACTAGAGCTGCATTGTACATTATCTGTTTCCTTTCTATTGCTACTTTTATGTTATTTTGTTTATTCTTGACCTTTTAGGAGTTTCGTTATTAAATGCCTTGAAGTAGTTTTCTTTGGGTTAAATCTGCTTGGTGTTCTACAACCTTCTTGTACTTGAATATTGTTATCTTTCTTAAGGTTTGGGAAGTTCTCTGATATTATCCTTTCGAATAAACTTTGTAACCTTATATCTTTCTACACCTCCTCGTTATGGCCAACAACTCTTAGATTTGCCATTTTGAGGCAATTTTCTAAATCTTGTAGGTATGCTGAATTCTTTTGTATTTTATCCCTTCTGACTCGATTTTCAAAAAGTCTGTCTTCAGTCACACTAATTCTTTCTTCTGCTTGATCAATTCCACTATTAAGAGACTTCGATACTTTCTTCAGCATATTACTTGCATTTTTCAGCTCTAGAATTTCTGTGAGGTTCTTTTTAAGTATTTGAACCTCTGTGTTTAATTTAGCTAACAGAATTCTGACTTCTTTCTCTGTGTTATCTTACAATTTAGTTGAGCTTCCTCAAACCAGTTACTTGGAATTCTCTGTCTGAAAAGTCGTATATCTTTGTTTTCCAGGATTACTCCTTGGTGCCTTATATATTACATTTGCCAAAATCATGTTTTCCTGGATGGTGTTGATGCTTGTAGATGTTCTGTGGTGTCTGGACCTTGAAGAGTTAGGTATTTATTGTAGTCCTTACAGTCTGGGTTTGTTAGTGTCTGTCCTTCTTGGGAAGGATTTCTAGGTATTCAAAGGGATTTGGGTTCCAAGTCCAACAATGCATTGTTTTTTGCAGACTCATGGAGGTACCATCTTGGTGGTCTTGAATAAGATCTGGAAGAATTATCTAGATTACCAAGCAGATACTCTTACTATTTTACTTTCTCCCAAACACATCTCTGTGCTGAGCCACTTGGAACTGGGGGTGTGATAATGCAAGCACCCCTGTGGCCACCACCACTGGGAGGGACTGTGCTGGTTCAGATCTGAAGCCAGAACAGCACTGGGTCTTGCCCAAGGCTCTTTCCTTTCAGGGTAGTGAGTTACGCCACGGCCCAAGTGTGTCCAGAGGTACTAACTTGGAGCCAGGGATTTGAATTAAAAACCTTAGTAATTTACCTGATTTCTATTTTACACTGCCTAAGCTGGCACTCAAACCACAATACGAAGTTCGTCCTGCTCTTCCTCCCACTGCCACAGGCAGAGAGACCTCTCTTTGTGGCCACCACAGTCCCTATTCCACTGCCAGGCATCACTGGGGTTCTGCTAATCCACTGCCAATGTTGACTTCAAGCCCCAAAGCTCCTCAGTCAGTTTTTGGTGAATATTCCACTGCCAGGACTGAGATTTACCTTTCAAGGCAGGGCTCTCCTCTGTCCCAGGGCAGGTCCAGAAATGCAGTCCAAAAGCTTATGCCTGGATTTGGGGATCCCAAGAGCCTGCTGTTGTTTTACACCACTCTGATGAGCTGGTGTCTAGGGTACAAGACGAAGTCACTTCTACTTTTCCTCTTGATTTTCTCAAACAGAAGTCTTTCACTATAGCCACCACAGCTGTAAATTAGCTGGGTCTCCCTTGAAGCTAGCACATCTCAGAGCCCAAGGCTCACAGTGTACTCTCTGGGTATTTACTGGTGGTTATTCAGGACTCACAGGGTCTTTAGTCAACAAGTGATAAATCTTACCAGGATTCCATCCTTCTCTTCAAGACAGAAGATTCCTGTTTGGCTCAGGGTGTGTCTAGAAATGTTGTCTGGGACCTAGGGCCTGGAATGGGGACCTCACAACTCTGCCTGGTGCCCAGTTCTACTGTGGCTCAGGTGGTATTCAAGACGCAAGACAATGTTCTCTTTACTCTCCTCTGCTCAAGCAGAAAGAAGGCGTACTTTAATTTCTGCAAGACACACTGCTTGGAGTGGGGAGAGGGATAGTGCAAGCACGCCCTTAACTGTGCCAGCTGGTGTCTGCCCTAGCTCATGTGCCAACCTAGATCATTAGCTCCAAGCCCAGTTTAGCACTAAGAGTTGCCTAGGAATTACAGCCCTCGTGTCCTGAACTGCATTTCAAGCTTACTGCCTTTCAAGACCACTTCAGCTTGTGGTAGTGAGGCTTGCTAAGAAATTCAAGTTCCGAGTGCTGGGATGGGCAATTCCACTCTGGCTAGGGCTGATCCAAGTGCTTCTCTTGTGTGAAAGTGCTGGCTGAACTCAGCATGGGCTGAACCCAGCATGGTTTTGTTCTCTGCTGTGACAAGGCAGCACTGAGTTCAATGTAAAGTCCCCCAGTCACTGCGGTCTCTCTCCTCAAAGTGCACAGATTCTCTCTCTGCACATGACCACTGCCAGGAGACAGAAAAGGGGTGGCATTGGCGATTCAAGACTCTGTCTCCTGCCCTACTCAATGCTGGTTTCCATTATACAAAATTAAATCCAGGTACTGTGATTGCTCACCTTATTTTTGGTCTTTTGACTGTGTTTTTCTGTGTGGGGATAGTTGCTAAAATTTGGTGTCCAAGTAGGGAGGTATAGTAGGATGAATGGTGTAGGCTTCTATTCTGCCACCTTCCTCCTCCTTCAGAGTCAACTATTTTGGTGTGTATTTGGGGAGCAGATTTTGACAACTGAATGCTGTCAAATAATTAAAAATCTCAAATATTTCTTTCAGTATTTGTTTAAAGTCTCACTGATGTCAGTAGCAGAAAATGCACTATCTGGGGGAGAGGGTGCAGAATAAACATTTTGAGAATGAGTTTGTCTGGATACATATCTTTTAAATATCTTTTTAGAATAAATTGAAAAATTCATTCTCAATATTTTAATCAAGCAATAAGTTGGAAATACATCAAAGCACCTATGTTATACGTCAGACACCTGTTATCCTCTATTGTAATAGACGCACAGAATAAATTGTCTGAATTTTTATTGAAATGTAGCATAATACAGAATTTGAAAAATAAAAAATAGCTTTAATTGCATAATGTGTTACCTTAGCAAATAAATAATATATGAACCATTAAATCTATAAATGTCACCCTAGAACTGTAATAAATTTAACTGTATTACTCCCACCCATCTGTAACTGCATATCATTTAAATCTGTCTTCATGAAGTAAAACTAGTTTAAACTTTTAATATGCTGACAAACAAAAACCTTTTTACCTTTTTATTCTCCATGTACAAAATGACATCTGCTCTATTTCCATTTAATTTTTTCAAAATGAGATTATTTCAGTATTTTATTTTTTATTTTGTCAAATACCTTTGCCAAAGATGGTGAAAATGTAGTCTCCATAGGCTAAAAATTAGAGAAATGTAAACACTTCACATATGGTAGCTATGTTCTTAACATTTTACATTAAAGTATTTTAGAGACCTACTTCTTTATACATTTTTTTAACTCCACCAAACACAGGAAAAGTTTAAGTAGTAAAAATCATGTTATTTAGTGAGTTGGATAATGGTTAACATTATAAATGAGGGTATAATATACTATTAATAATACAAATCAACCTTCCCATTTGGTCATCCAACTATACACAGTCTGTTGCTTTCTATTCAATAACATCAAAAAAGGAAATCTTTGACGAGAGATATGCTGTTCTGCCACTTGCTAATCTCATCGTCCTTTCCCTCACATTGCCTCCCCTCTTCTACACATAAACACATGAACACCCATATACTTACACACAAACACACACACAAACACAGAGTATGGGGCTTAATGCTGTGAATTTTGACATTAAACTTACATTGGTTTTTAGCCAACTATATAATTTAAGTGTGCAACTTCAGGTAAGTTAACAAACCCTCTAAGCTTCGCGTCTTCATTTAAAAAACAAAGACAGGAATCATATGTATTCTCAATAAGTGGAAAGCCCTTGTTTTGCAATCATTGTTTTTGTTATTATAGTGCTTTTAGGCAAAACAGTAGTTTTGGTCTTTGTAAGTGCTCATAATTTATCCTCAGTAATCAAAAATTTTATTCCCAATCACAATCAGATAAAAATACCTTGTTAAAAGAACACTCCTGTAACAGAAGACGTATAAGGAAGGATAATGTTGAAGTCCAGGATGAATCATCACTCTGATAAATCCTGAGGCCATCCTGCCGTTAGAGATACAAGTTTTTTTTTAATTTAAATCTTCTCTTACTTGTTTATTTATTACAGAAAACAAAATATGATGAGAGACTCAGCAGTATTGGCTACTGAACTTTAAATAAATAGGTTTAGATGAATCAAAGTCTAGAGCAACTTGTTACATTTTAACACATACATTATTTTATTTTTATATCATTTATTATAATCAATCTAGCATCAAAACTGAGTTTTATTCATGTTTTAATCAATAGAATCCCAGCAAGATAGGATATTGTAAATAAGAAATTACATAACTTTAAAACTGTGCACCTGTTTATAGTTTCTATATCTTTACTAAAATGCCTGATGTCTAACATCACAAAAAGGGCATTTAAATAACATGTCAGTCCCTTCTATGCCTGGCTTGAAAGAATATTCTCTGCAGAACACGGAACTTAGCAAAGCATATCTGAACTTAAGATGCCAACGTTTTCTCGGTTCTGGTCTTATTCCTTGAGTTCTAGGCTTCAGGCTATCCCATTTATAATTCAGAAATTTGACTCTTCTCAATGAAAATAAAAAATAATCGAGTCAGAGTAGCACAGAGAAAGAAACAGCTAACTAGAAATCAGGAAGTCTGGCCTAGTCCTGAATCATCTTTTGTGTACCTCAGTGACGTTGAGCAAATTAAACTTAGACTCCCTGTAAAATACGAAAGTTCGGTTAAATTATACCTAGTATTACTACAGCGCTAATGTTTCTTGGGAGAATAAAAACCCATCATCATGTTTTATTATAAAGTAATCAGTGTCTTGCTCCCACACATACATACGGGATGCTGTACTTACTTCAGGCACACACATGCAAACACACACGCACACACACACACTTCCATAGACAAATGTGGAAATCCAATATTCTTATCCTATTAAACAAAAAAATCTATAAGGATTTTCATCAGATAAGGGGAATTCTGTGGCAGATTTATTTCTCTGGGTAAATACATATGCCTGTGATAGAATTCTAGGTCTGACTTTGGCTTAGTGATAAAATGTCTATTTGTTTTTTACTAGTAAAAGAAAGAGGGAGGAGGAATCATTTGTTATCCAGTGGAATGAAAAGTTCTCAACCAATGCTTAAGTGAAATTCCCCTCCCCATCTAAGATACAAGTTCTCCTAAACGCACATATACTTTTATTATTGATTTTTATCTTCTATGCCCTCAAGACATAGCAAGAATCATGTTCAATTCTAGCCTGAGGGAAAACAGAGGGGAAAAAAAAAAGTAACATCAGTAATCTATCGCACTCTGGTGAAAAAATTGACTTGATGACCTAATAGGCCCTTCCTGACTCTTATTTGTATGACTGACAGTTAAAACACCTTGTGCTAGGTGAAAACCAAATTGAGCAACCAAATTCTCTTACAAGAAGAGAAGCAATAGCCAAATCAAAATGTAAATTAGATGTGGTTGTTTGAGTCTGAATTTGCTAAGCTGTTCTGCTTTAACTCTATCCAAAGTGTAATTCTTTCTACACACAAGTAAGCCGGGAGGAGAATCATCAAGAAAGGAAATAAGTAAATTCGTAATTATCGTCAAAGAAAAATAAATATTCTTGTGAATCTACCCCTTAGTTTTTAAACTTTGAGGTCTCTATTACCTCAAAGTTTACTTGGTCTACTTGGGTAGAGCAAGGCATATTTTCATATTATTTTTTAGAAATCTAGGATTGCACTAACAAACTGATAATAACCTGTGGATATTTCTTCGTTATAGTAGTTGGGTTCATTTGACTGCTCTTATTCTTCAACAGATTCATGGAGAGTTGCATAAAATGCCAATTATTGGTACAAAATGATGCATATGAGGAGAAATTCTTTCTGAGGCATAAAATCAAGGCTGTGTCACAGACTTTGTTTACAGGCTGTTTAGAAATAATAATGCTGATCAAGAAAAATGTAAATAAATGACCATCTAAATGATTCCAGCTCTCCCAGCCACAACAGTGAGAGAAGTTTAATTGGAGAATTATCTTGACCCATCTGCCCCTGTTTATTTAACCACCTTTCTACCAAATTAATATCAGAAATTTATTAAATAGTATGATGGATCTTACATATCCACCCTAGCCAGCAAAGCTAAAAGATGCCTATTCACATGCCTGACAGTTAGAAACCCAGATATTGTATTAAAAATGCCAAAGCCACAAGAAAAACTATAGCAGCAAACTTTTATTCTAATATGGATTATATAGGCAGAGTCTGAAGCCTGGGTTTCCCTCTTCTTTAATTCTCCAGATTCCAAGGAGCATGAGAAGGTTGAATATACTATGCCATTATTTCAAATGCATAAAAACTTGTAATAACAATAATATCTAATATTGTTTGTATACTTGCTGCTATAAATTTACATATATTTTCTTATTTTGTAATAACCTTTAAAAGGAGGTACAATTAATATCCTTATTTTACAATCAGGAGACAGGTAATTTTAAAAATTGTGAATACTCAATTAATAAATTGTTTCAGAATACGGAATTAAATAATTTGTTAGAAAATACTCAGCTTATGCTTTCATTGATAGATTGTGAAGTCACAATTCCTGGGCTTGTATACTGTCTTAGTCAACACACTGTGACTACAGAATCGGTCATTTAAAATAGTCTATCATTTTGGCATACCTACGTAGCAAAGCATTGTCATTTATGCCATGGATTATATATTAATTTTCTGAGTTGAAGAATATTTTGGTCAATAGGCTGTTGAGAAGCTTTTTGCATCTTAATTGGATTTTCATTAGTTACAATTTTGTTTCTGCAGATTACCAGCACTGTTATAACACACTTTCAATTTCTGTTGAGATTAAAAATTAGTCAGGTTAACTAATATTTTATTGATAAGAACAGGAAATTTGCCATAAACCACTAGCAGATGAGACTATTAAATGAACCAAACAAACAACAACGACAATGCCCCCATCACCAGCAAATTAATAAAATAAAAATATCTTTTCTGTGGTATGTAAGAATCAACAGGCATAGAGAATAAAGAAAAGGCAGGTTTGTTCGTTTAGAATGATGTTATCTGTTGTTTAACAATGCGATACAGAAAGAAACTGAAGAAGCTTATCAAGTTGAGGCTAAACATGTTTTGATTCCCTCCTGAGTAAACTATTTTGTTGTTATTTTCTTTGTTTTGTACCTTAAATATGAATAATATGGAATTGTCTGCATTGATTTTTCTTTCTAGTACGAAAATAAAGGCGTCACTATTTTAAAAATTCTCTTAAAAAAGTAAAATCCTGGGCATCCTAGAGATGTTCAATTTTGACTTGCTATCAAATCCATCAGGTAGAAATAGAAGAATATTCTTTTAATAAAGTTTATTAAACTTTATAACTTATATTAAGAAACTTCACAAGCTAAAAGCATCTGTAATATGCCTTTCAAATTTTAAAACCAAAAGCTATTAAATATAGGAAAAAGGAAAATAACGTAGTCACCCACACATCACGCTGTAAAATGAACCACTTCAGGTACAAACCTTGGTGTTTGTATCCCTATTTGAACAATGCTGGCTGATGAATTGCAAATGTACACATCAATTCTGGATTGAACAGGAAAGTAAATGATTTGAGCATATTTATTTAACTTCTACCCATTAGAGAGTCAAGATGTGTACAATGTTCAATGACCACAATTTAAAAACATAAAATGAAATGAAGAAAACATTACCACAACTAATATCATTTCATAGACATTCATCTTTGGCAATCAACTTTGCAAATGAACTAGTAATAACAGTATGTGATGAGCAACATTTATATTTGTGTGGGGATGTTACTTATACACAGGGTCTAACGATTCTGGAACATTTATTGAACATACTATATGTGTATGGAATATGTATGCTATAAAGCTGGAAAAGAATACAATAAAAATAGTTCCTTCACCTACAAAGATTATAGTAAAACATATCCTTATAATAAAATATTGATGAAAATATAATGCAGGTTTTCTAAGCAAGTAATTTTGTTAAATTTGTGAAGCTAAGAGAAGTTTATAAAGTATACTACCTCATTCTGTCTAGTTGGAAATATTAAACTATAAAGTGTACCTTAAGCCTGTAAGTTCCCCCAAGGTAAAGGATCTTGCCTTCTCACTTGAGGCTGAATTTTCTGTCTCTTGAAATACTACTCAGGTGATACTTGCACTAAAAGCCCAGAATTTGCCACTGCTTAATATATCCATGCAACAAAACTGGACTTGTACCCCTGAATTTACACAAATAATTTTAAAATATTTTGCCACATATGAGGATCTCTCTCTTTCTCTCAACAAATGAGTAGTGAAGCAATCAAATTTATCTAGTTTGGGGCTTCCTTTCTTTCTTTCTTTTTCTTGAGATGGAGTCTCGCTCTGTCACCTAGGCTGCTCTGTCATCCAGGCTAGAGTTCAGCGGCAGGATCTCGGCTCACTGCAAGCTCTGCCTCTAGGGGTCCCGTCATTCTCCTGCCTCAGCCTCCAGAGTGGCTGGGACTACAGGCGCCCGCTAACACGCCCGGCTAATTTTTTGTATTTTTAGTAGAGTCAGGGTTTCACCTGTTAGCCAGGATGGTCTCGATCTCTTGACCTCATGATCCGCCCGTCTCGGCCTCCCAAAGAGCTGGGATTACAGGCGTGAGCCACCGCGCCCGGCCTAGTTTGGAGCTTTCTTAAGGAGGAAAGAAGAATCTTTTTACCAAGTCAATCTGAAGGCAGAGAGAATTAGGGAGGATTTCTGACATTGACAGCATATATTTCTTTCCCTTACACTCAGTCTCTAAAGGCAGTGTCTCTCCAGAATGACTCCTACAGTTTACTTTAAGCTTAGTTGCACAATAATCAACATTATATAAGGATAAAACATATCTCCACATCAAAACTGGGAACCTTCCAGACAAGAGGAATGGGATTTCAGGCTTCTAATTAGGATGTATAATGCTACCAGAAGCATTGTTTCTCATCCTTACAACAGCAACATAAAAAGCTGGACAATGTACAAAACAAAAAAATTTCTTAAACTTATCAGTGAACTGAGATCACAGGGAAATAAACTAACCCAAATTCAAAGAAATACAGGGTTAACCGAGAACAGACAGGACACAAGCATTTGCTTACCTGGGGCAGATGCAGTAAGTGAAAAAGCAAGAAGAATAAATTCAGCTAACATTTAAACAAATTGCTAAATAATGACTTCGAGTTAGTTGAGGAAAAAAACTCCTGGGAGCTGAAAAACACAAATATAATTAATGTTCACTTGCAAAATTTTACCTATAAACCTTAGCTGGTGATCATGAAAATAAATAAATAAATAAATAAATAAATAAATAAATAAATAAAGTCAGAGTGAGACAGCAGAGAGCCTGGGGTGAAAATAAGTTCAAAAACAAAAACAAGAATCCTAACCATTTCCCTAATGGCATGTAGTCAATTTTTGTTGTTGCTATAACAAATTACTACAAGCCTATGGGCTTTAAACAGCATAAATGTATTATGCTACAGTTCCAGAGTTTGGAAGTCCAAAATGGGTCTCACTTGACTAAAATCAAGGTGTTGGCAGATGAGTATTCCTTTTGAAGGCTTTAGGAAGAATCCATTCCCTCGCTTTTCCAATCTCCTAGAGGCTGCCCATGTTTCTCAACTCATGACCTCCTTCCATCTTCAAACCCAGCAACAGATGGTAGAGTCCTTCTTGCATTGTGCCACTCTAACTCTCTTGCCACTTTTTTCGCATCTAAGGACATTTGCTAATACATTTGCCCCACAAAAATAATCCAGAATAATCTTTTCACCTCAATGTAAGCTTATTAACAATCCCAGTTCCATCTGCAGACTTAATCCTCACATGCCAGTTTACACAGCACATCCAAAGTTTCTGGGGATTAGGATGCTGACATAGGTGGAGGCTGTCATTCAGCCTACCATGGTCTACTCTCTGGCATCAAAAGACTCAAGCCACCGGGGTTTCAAAATAGCTGATTAGAGTCATCTGGTACTCATTTCTTCCACAAAGAAGAAAAAAAAGGCAAGTAGATAATCACCCCTAGAATATATCATCTTAGAGAATACACTGACATTCAATAAAAATTGACAAGGAACACCTAACGCAAGGAAAGAGAGGGAAGCAAGGAAGCCTGATCAGCTGGGATTGGCTAAGAATCTGGAGAAGTTCCCAATGTGGGAAATGGGTAAGTGAGAGATCCCCGGAATTTTATATTCCCACCATGGACTTCTGCAACATTAGCCATGGGAGAGCTCATCAACCCACATGGTCCTGGGACAAACTCAAGCAGTCCCCTGGAATCTGCACAATGTCCTTGCTCCAGAGAAGGAGCTCATGCTGAGCCCCACACATCCTCCAGGTCCTAAGCAGCTACAGAAATGTACCATTTTGAGAGTCCAGGCCTACCAGATTGCACCCTGGCTTGAGACCCTACAGCTGCATCATCCCCATATCCCTGCAGCCCCATTGACATCCCCATCTGTGGTTTTTACCACCACTGTCCACTGTCACCAGAGCCAAAGTGCAACCCATATGCAGTAACCCTGCTGTCCCCAGTAATGGCGCTGCTGTGGATGTTCATGTTTCCTGAGGACACTGTCTTACCCACAGCTGCCACTGCTGGATGCTACATCCAGAGCTAAAGCAAAAGCCACTAGGAGCAACACCACTGCCCCCAACAGCACCGTGGCCACACATTTACAAGCACCCTGAAGATAGGTTGTTAGTCTAAAGCTACCATCTGAGGCTGAAGCGCAAGTTACCCAGTCACCTGCCTGCAGCTGCTGCTGTTAAAAAGCAAACCTGACATAATAGCAGGGCAGAAGCATAGCCAGTGCTGCTCCAACCCAGCCATTCCCCTGGGAGCTTGGGGACACTACCTCAGCCAGATCCTGCATTTACCACTGGAAGCCCTCAGGGTAGTTCCACCTGACCCAGCTCCACCCTTCTCCCCAATGAGAGTATATTGTCCAGAGGTCTAAAGATCACCCAGTCACCATCACTGGCATGTGAGAACTCCTCCTGGGGGCCTGAGTTCAGACCCATTCAACTTGCCACTACCAGCACAGCTTATACCCATTCAATTGTGATACTCACAGGCCTGGAGACTAGCCCACTCACCCCATCATATCTAATATTCTCACCAGCATTAACTGGAAGTCAGAAGGTTGTCATACCACTGCTACTGCCATCACCCACAACACCTGCTAGCCAAATGACCTATCTACCCACATGGCCCATTGTTGCTACTACCAGCACTCAAGAAATTTTCCTGGAGGCCCAAGAATAAATCAGGCCTGGACCTGCTAACATTAGTGTAGGCATATAACACCCTTGGGCCCAAGGGAGTGCATACTCAGTCTGACACTGCCACCACTGGGGTCTAAGGATTGGTCCACCTGGCATTGCTCTCTACAGTATAACTTCACCACAACCTTCACTGAAGACCTTGCCCTAAAACTCTGTGGAAATTACAGACATCACTGACACCGTTACAGTCAAAGAAATAGATGGAGAATCCATTACTACACCCACCTAGTCAAAGCCAAAGTGCCATACCCAACCAACACCATAGAAACATCTTCAGGAAAGTTGTACTCTATGAAAGCAAATGTTAAAAATTAGAAAAATCACTGTTATGCTAGTTGTGCAGATATAAATGTAAAAGCACAAGAAACATTTTTTAAAAATGACACCACCAAAGAAATACAATAATTCTCCAGCAAGAGATACCAATGAAAAAATAACAGATGAGATCGTGGAAAAAGAATTCAAAATAGTGATATTGAAGGAGTTCTGTGAGATCATGGAGAACACAGATAAATACAAAGAAATCAGATAAATAATTCAAGATATGAATTAGAAATGTACCAAAATTACTCATGTTTATATTGGTTTGGGAGAAAAGTAATTGCTTTTTAAATATTTATATTAGGTATTTGTTATGTACTAAAATTATCTGTAGTTATATTAATATAAAAATGAATGAAACAGAAATTCTGGAACTGAAAGTTTCTTTGAATGTAATAAAAATACATTTGAAAACTTCAGCAATAGACTAGATCAACCAGAAAAAAGAATCTTAGAAATTTGAAGACAGGTCCTTTGAAATAATCCACTCATAAAGAAATAAAAAAGAATGAAAAAGAATGAGCAAACAGTGAAACAAAAGAGGACACAAACAAATGGAAGAACATACCATGCTCATGGATAGGAAGAATCAATATCGTGAAAATGGCCATACTGCCCAAGGTAATTTATAGATTCAATGCCATCCCCATCAAGCTACCAATTACTTTCTTCACAGAATTGGAAAAAACTGCTTTAAAGTTCATATGGAACCAAAAAAGAGCCCGCATCTCCAAGACAATCCTAAGTCAAAAGAACAAAGCTGGAGGCATCACGCTACCTGACTTCAAACTATACTACAAGGCTACAGTAACCAAAACAGCATGGTACTGGTACCAAAACAGAGATATAGACCAATGGAACAGAACAGAGTCCTCAGAAATAATACCACACATCTACAGCCATCTGATCTTTGACAAACCTGAGAGAAACAAGAAATGGGGAAAGGATTCCCTATTTAATAAATGGTGCTGGGAAAATTGGCTAGCCATAAGTAGAAAGCTGAAACTAGATCCTTTCCTTACTCCTTATACGAAAATTAATTCAAGATGGATTAGAGACTTAAATGTTAGACCTAATACCATAAAAATCCTAGAGGAAAACCTAGGTAGTACCATTCAGGACATAGACATGGGCAAAGACTTCATGTCTAAAACACCAAAAGCAACAGCAGCAAAAGTCAAAATTGACAAATGGGATCTAATTAAACTAAAGAGCTTCTGCACAGCAAAGGAAACTACCATCAGAGTGAACAGGCAACCTACAGAATGGGAGAAAATTTTTGCAATCTACTCATCTGACAAAGGGCTAATATCCAGAACCTACAAAGAACTCAAACAAATTTACAAGAAAAAAACCAACCCCATCAAAAAGTGGGCAAAGGATATGAACAGACATTTCTCAAAAGAAGACATTCATACAGCCAACAGACACATGAAAAAATGCTCATCATCACTGGCCATCAGAGAAATGCAAATCAAAACCATGATGAGATTCCATCTCACACCAGTTAGAATGGCAATCATTAAAAAGTCAGGAAACAACA